>NC_084557.2:52970691-53190691 GCF_033978685.3 Nerophis lumbriciformis
TCGTCTCCGGTGGGCCAGCAGCAGAGGGCGCCACCAACCTCGTCTCCGGTGGGCCAGCAGAGGGCGCCACCATCGTCTCCGGTGGGCCAGCAGAGGGCGCCACCATCGTCTCCGGTGGGTACTCCCACGCCGGCGGATGAGCCGCCTCGCCAATTGCGGCGGCGTTCAACTCGCCATCGCCACCTAACTCTTCCCCGCTGGTTGCGGGGACACTTGGCCTGGTGGCCCACCTCCTTGTCCTCCCTCCACCCTCCCGTGACTTTGGACTTTTTTTGGGGGGGGTGGGGGGATTTTCTAGAACGTCTGGTATCCGTTTTGGGAAGGGGGGGCTACTGTCAGGCTTTCCCCTGACAGTTTGGTTGTGTTTTAGTTTTTCCTCTGTGTGTGTGTGTAGTATTTCCTGTCAGCGCTCTTGTTTTGGTTATGTTTCCTGATTGTCTTTCCTACTTGTCGATGCCAGTGTTTTGTAGCTTGCTGTCTTTTTGTTCCTAGGCTTCCAGTTCCTGTTTTCCTGGCATCCTGTTTCCTGTTCCTAGTTCCTGGTTTGTGTTTTTTCCTTTACTTTATGAACATTAAATCTTGTTTTCCCGCACAATGCCTTCCGCCTTCTCTGCATCTTGGGGTTCGTCACCTACAAACTCTGACAAACTGAAGCAAAGAAGAATACTTTTTTCTGCGCTAAAACCACACGATCCAGGTTGTTTAGTCTAGTCCTGAAGTGTGTTTTTGTTCAGTCCCTGGCTCATCATCAAGATAACACTGTCCTGGATCCAGAACCTTGTTTGACACTGCAAACAATAATGGAAGCAAGCTGTTGGAGCGGCATGAACTCAGAAAGCAACGTGAAGTGACCGAGGACCACCTTTTGTGTAATTCTTTTACTCCTGGACAGCTGCACACGAAGGCTGAACATTTCTCAAAACATGCACCCCCCCCCTGGGCTGTCGGTGCTATTGTTTTTCTGACAAATACTCGACATGGGGGAGATGTTATTAGGCCCCATTAGTTGGAATGACTTGGACCTTTTTCCACGCACTCTACAAAACACCCTCTGTAACTTTAGGATGTTTAGCTGAATACCAGCACACTTTGGTACGCACTTTTAGGCAGGGGCGTAGAAGCAAATTCTGGGTGCCCCATACACATATCCCACCCTAAACCCAACGTTGCCACCAGTGTTGGGACTAACGCGTTACTTTGTAACGCGTTACTGTAACGCCGTTAGTTTCGGCGGTAACTAGTAATCTAACGCGTTATTTTTTATATTAAGTAACTCAGTTACCGTTACTACATGATGCGTTACTGCGTTATTTTACGTTACTTTTTATGTAGTATAAAGTGTGTGAGTGTGAGTGTGAGTGTGGGGAGGGAGGGGAGGGGGAGGGGGGGGGCGTGTCTGATCATGGCGGAGCCAGAAGTCGAGTTTGCTAACATGGAGATATTTTCACTACTTTTCTTTTGTCGAGCACAAAGAAAAGAACATTTTAGTTAAATGTAAATTGTGCTTTGGATCAAAGATGCCATCTAATGCCCAAAACAGCAATTCAAATCTGCTGAAACAAGCTACATAAGCAACATGCTTCCACGAAGCTAGTAAAGAGAGATATAGACTCCAATGCCACTTCACCTCCACCATTTAAGGATTAACTCTTCCTCTGCTCATCATTCAGCACTGAAGGTACACACTCTGTCAATCAATGTTCCCTCTAATTGTTCATGTGTGTGAGCAAAGGCATAAAGTCCCTGAGCATTGAGTGGAGTCCATGTGAGCAACATCACACGTGCACACTGTGGCTACACCAGCAGCACACCTGGCCCAAACCTCACTAAATAACAACTTCAATCTCCATCCATCCATCCATTTTCTACCGCTTGTCCCTTTCGGGGTCGCTGGAGCCTATCTCAGCTGCATTCGGGCGGAAGGCGGGGTACACCCTGGACAAGTCCCCACCTCATCACAGGGCCAACACAGATAGACAGACAACATTCTCTTATTATTATTATAATCAAATGACAGCAGTCATTTCCATTTCTAATATAAGTGTTTAGGCCCACTTATAATGACAATAACAACAAATGTTGTTTTTCATGAACTGTGTACTTGTATTGTTTGTCTGGGTGGAGGTCCTGCTTTGGAAATAATGTGTACCCCTTTCAGACATTGCATTTAGTTCCCATTAAAACATTCACATGTTGCACAATGAGATGTAAGCAGGGGATTATGTGTACATTCCTGCAACTTCCTGTTTGTAAAAAATATATCTTTATTAGTATTTATTTCATATACTAACAGCATTTAATGATTAATATTTATAAATTAAGATTCCTAATAAATGACACTAGAATAAGCACACATTTGATTGGTAAATCATAGTGTAACGACCTGGAATGACACTTTATGTGTGGTGTTGGAGTTGTCCGACTTTTTGTGTGGCTGTAAACGCATCACTGGCTAAGTGCCATATGTGCATGTGTTGGCGCAAGTGAGAAAGAGCGAGCGGCTGCTGTTGATATAACAAAGTTGCTTTTGGTCTGGTTTGTACTGCAGAAAATGACCACTTTTGCTAGATGTCATTTTTTTTTACTAATGTTTTGGTGATGTGTTTATGGCCGACAATAAAGAGTTTTGCTCAGTAAAGTGATGGATGGAATTCATGTCCTCAAAGCGTCTCGACAGACGTTACAATATTTGAACAATGATGACGAAAACTGTTTTCTCTGTCGTGTCCGTGTCGTGTCGAAAATTGTTATGCGCTTATTTTTTTATTTGATTTTGTGCGTGGCATAGATTTGCCGTGCGCAGAGGACGCTTGAGCAGTGCGCAATTGCACAGGCGAGCTCCTTAGAGGGAACGTTGCTGTCAATTCTCTTATATACTCTTTCATTCTAGACTTCTAGAGTGTTTGATTATCACATCACTCTAAATGTATAGACTATAAAGTTCACAAACATAAAGAGGGATGCTAGTGGGCCAGGCCAATCTTTCCTTATCTCTAAACTAAAACTGGGGAAATGTGTAGAGTGTTCTGGGCTTCAGACATGATTTTGTGTCAGAATTACTTGAGGAAAAAATGCCTGGTTAGGCTTTGTGTATGTAGTGTGTGCCTTTCTTGCTTTATATCTATGCTGTTATTATGCTGTTTGTTACTTATGTATGTTATGTTGCAGCTATTTAAAATAGTTTTGTCAATTTGTTCTGGCCAGAAACAAATTGGCCCTTTAAAACATATCTTTGTCTTGTGTGTTGTATGTAGACCACATTGCTTAGCAGAGTTGAGTGATGCAAATGTATGTCAAGTTGATCAACACATTGTATTATTCTCCAGTGCAATAACAGTACTGAAATGAAGGCTAAAAGACCATTAATGGGAGCATTAAAAAAAAAAAGAAAAGAAAAAAATAAGTAACTAAATAGTTACTTTTCACAGTAACGCATTACTTTTTGGTGTAAGTAACTGAGTTAGTAACTGAGTTACTTTTGAAATGAAGTAACTAGTAACTGTAACTAGTTACTGCTTTTCAGTAATTAACCCAACACTGGTTGCCACCCTATTTACATCATCATCATGGGGTATCGGACCTGTTTGCAGGCATCGATGATCAGGGCTCTCCAGTCTTCTCTGTCGTCCGCTCTATGTTGATATTTCTGATAAGATCTCTTAGGCTGTTGCTATACCCTACATTGCCAACAAAACACTTTGTTCCTCTTTCCAACAACTTCCTACACGTGTTTGCGCAACATGCTGGGGGTCTTTGGCCCGCCCATCCCCCACCATGGGAGCATCTCGGTGGGCCTTTGCCGACTGACACAGACGTGGTGAGACAAGGTCTGCTGAGCTTCAAAGGAAGCACCAGCACAAACCTCCCCCCCTGCCCACAAGATTAACACTGTTTGAATGTCACCCTCAGCCACTCCAATTTCCTCCACCGAGGGATCTCGGAGGTCAGCTCACCCTTCTTCTTAGATTGCCAGCAAACAGGCACAAGAAGTCTGGTCTGGATGTCATCTAGCACTTGAAGGATCCTGAAGGGTTACTCTGTAAATCTTTGCGTCATTACAGTGAAGAGTAGATAAGATTAGGCCCATGGGATGTTCTTTGTTCTTGAGATTGAACAGGAGCCCTCCCATTCTCTGCAGGATCTAGTTTAAAGAGCATACCTGATGACAGACACAACTTATTTTGTAAAGCATGTCCCTTGTAAATCACATTCAAATACCCCCAAGAAAGTAATACAATGTCAAATTTACACGGAATAAAAGAACATGTTGACGTAACTCAAATAATTCACTACAACAGGACTGTTGTGATGTTCTTAAGGTTCTAGTACAAAGATCATCTACGACTGGAGGGCTCTGCTGTTTCTAAGGCTAATAACACAAAAACATAAGTCAAGATGACAAGAGTTCTTTTTAAAGGAGAACTGCATTTTTTTTTCAATGTTGCTTGTCATCCACACTCTGTATATGAGAATAAATGTTAAAACTTTATCTCGACTCGTCTGGACTACTGTAATGCCCTGTATGTAGGCATTAGCCAGGCCTCCCTCGCCCGCCTGCAGCTCGTGCAGAACTCTGCTGCTCGTCTGCTAACACAGACCCGCAGACGTGAGCACATCACCCCTATTTTAGCGTCCCTTCACTGGCTCCCTGTGCGCTATCGAATCAATTTTAAACTGCTTTTATTTGTTTTTAAATGTCTAAACAACCTCGCGCCAACCTATCTCTCCGACCTCCTTCAGCCTTACTGCCCCACCCGATCCTTAAGATCAGCCGATCAGCTGCTGTTGACGGTCCCTGACACAAGGCTGAAGCTTAGAGGTGACAGAGCTTTCGCCGTTGCTGCTCCCAAGCTCTGGAACGACCTACCCCTGAGTGTTAGACAAGCCTCCTCTCTTCCTGTTTTTAAATCTCTCTTAAAAACATACTTTTATTTTATGTTTTTATTTATTCTATTTTATTTATTTATTTTTTATCGTGTTCTGTTTGTGTTGTGTTGTGTTTGCTCGGTACTCGTTTTATCTTTTAACCTGCCCATTGCACAGCACTTTGGCTACCCCTGTGGTCAATTTTAAATGTGCTTTATAAATAAAGTTGATTTGATTTGATTTGATTTAAATGTGCATTCTAAATAGGGAAAAACTGCTAGCACGAGGTGGCTAACGGACTATACGTTGCACCTCATCTCCTGTTATTACTTTACCAAAGCATTGTTCAACCCATCCTTCTGTACTGTTCCACATGTTTTTTCACCATGCTTTCTGTAACCAACCGGACCAAACTCACACGCATTACAAACATAGCAGCTAAAATCATCGGCCTACCCACACCCAACATTTCAGACATAAACCACAGGTCCATCACCCGACTGGCAAAAACAATAGTCCAGGATATCACTCACCCACTACACCAATACATCATCCCACGACCATCAGGGCGCAGGTACAGAACAATCAAATTCCGGAGGGCCCGCCTCAGGAAAAGCCTGATCCCTGCAGCTATAGCCGCCCTTAACAGCAGGCCCGGCCGACCTGTCTGACAAGCCTGTAAATGTGTGTTAGTCATGTATGATGTCTTTTTGTTATTTTTTTGTGTGATGTGTGATGTCTAGTGTTTAAATGTACGGCAGTGACAATGAATTCTCCCAAGGGGACCAATAAATCTAATCTAATCTAATCTAATCTAACAGATTAAACTAGGCTATGATCACACTGCAGGGTAGGATGTCCATGTCAGGTTTGTCACTGACAGTTTAGTTATGTTTTGGTTTTTCCTCTGTGTTTGTTTTTATTTCCTGTCAGCGCTCTTATTTTGGTTCCTTTTCCTGCACGTCTTCTTGAGCGCTTGTTTCCCCTCACCTGTCCCTGATTGGCAGTCTGGCACACCTGGTGGCAATTGCCAATCAGGCCACTATTCAAGACTTGGAGTATTGTAGCTGTAAGCTGTAAGCTGTGGACTGTTTGCAGTATCCTGTATGCCGATAGCTGTCTTGTTCTTCTTGTTCCTTGTTTCCTGTTTGCTGGTTCCTGTTCCTGGTTCCTGGTTTGTGTTTTTCCTGCATTTTTTTGGACATTAAATCATGTTTTCCTGCACCAAGCCTGCCATCTCTGCATCTTGGTTGTTCGTCACCAACATTTCCCGACAGTCCAATTGGGATTTGATTTTGACATAGCCACATTTTTTAATATAGTCATTTATATTACGAGAAAAAATTTAAAAATCCAATGTCGAATGTGAACGCAATTCGACCCGCATGCAGAAATGACATCATATGTGTTGCAGTGTTTACAGAAGTAAACATGGCTCCGGATCTAGTAGGTCTCAGTCCTGGTGCATTGGTGGCGATTTGAAAGATTTGAAAGTCGACATTGACTGAACTGAATAATTGCGAATAGAAGATTGAGGAGGAGGGCAAGCATTTTGATTGAACAGGAGCCCTGTTGCTGACATTGATTTCACAGACCTCATAGAAACTAATGCTACTATTGCTAATCAATGCGTCCAAGATAAAGTCAAGGTCATTCTTAAAATAACCAAAATACTGTAAATATTCCAAGTTATCATGAGTGTGTTTGTTACTACATTACATAAATACTTAGGGCGTTTTATATAAAACGGTGCATTGCATTGTTATCCACCTCTTACTAGCAATTTTTCACTGTTTAGAATGCATAGAAAAGAGAAAGACTTGTGTTCTCGTCTCACATAAGGATTGCGGATGAACAAAAAAAGTGCAGTTCCTCTTCAAGGACCAACTGCCTTAATAAGCTGGTCAAAGATCATTTATACAACTGGAGTGTTCTGTTGTTCTTTTAATGGTACGACTGCAAAAATGCTAGTTGAAGATCTTCAACAAGACAAGAGCCCTCTGCCAGTCAAAGATCCTCCAAATGACAGGAGAATTGTGCAGTTTTTAAAGATTTATCACAACAGACCTTTCATGTAGAACTAGTCGAAAACCATCTTTCTGGTAGCAGTTTGAGGAATACGCTGCAAAAATGTCAAGTTGCTCTCAAGTTCTGAACTGAACTTGTGGGCTGGTTTGATGTCGTTCCCGGACGAGATTAGCCCCCGAATTAAGTGCTCAGACTATGTCTGGGTCATTGCGGTTTTCCCGTAAGTCCAGTAGACGCATTTCAAACTGCTCGTCAACCGTCAAAAACAACGGAGAAGAAAACGTTCCAGCAGTCCCAGTTAGACACAATAAGTGACTATTCATGAAATGCTCTGTCTGTGTCACGGCACTCGATGTTCGCCCTTGGCAGTCAGCAAGCCGATTCTGGAAACGAACACTGATACGAGACGACTTGCTTTGCACAAAGATCATTTATACAACTGGAGTGTTCTGTTGTTCTTTTAATGGTACGACTGCAAAAATGCTAGTTGAAGATCTTCAACAAGACAAGAGCCCTCTGCCAGTCAAAGATCCTCCAAATGACAGGCGAATAATGCAGTTTTTAAAGATTTATCGCAAAAGACCTTGGATGTGGAACTAGTCAAAAACCATCTTTCTGGTAGCAGTTTGAGGAATACGCTGCAAAAATGTCAAGTTGCTCTCGAGTTCTGAACTGAATTTGTGGGTTGGTTTGATGTCATTCCCAGGACCAGATTAGCCCCGAATTAAGTGCTCAGACTATGTCTGGGTCGTTGCGGTTTTCCCGTAAGTCCAGTTGACGCATTTCAAACTGCTCGTCAACCGTCAAAAACAACGGAGAAGAAAACGTTCCAGCAGTCCCAGTTGGACACAATATATGACTATTCATGAAATGCTCTGTCTGTGTCACGGCACTCGATGTTCGCCCTTGGCAGTCATCAGACCGATTCTGGAAACAAACACTGATACGAGACGACTCGCTTTGCACAAAGATCATTTATACACTGGAGTGTTCTGTTGTTGTTTTAATGGTACGACTGCAAAAATGCGAGTTGAAGATCTTCAACAAGACAAGAACCTTCTGCCAGTCAAAGATCCTCCATATGACAGGAGAATAATGCAGTTTTTAAAGATTTATCGCAAAAGACCTTGGATGTGGAACTAGTCGAAAACCGTCTTTCTGGTAGCAGTTTGAGGAATACGCTGCAAAAATGTCAAGTTGCTCTCAAGTTTTGAACTGAACTTGTGGGCTGGTTTGATGTCGTTCCCGGACCAGATTAGCCCCCGAATTAAGTGCTCTGACTATGTCTGGGTCATTGCGGTTTTCCCGTAAGTCCAGTTGACGCGTTTCAAACTGCTCGTCAACCGTCAAAAACAACGGAGAAGAAAACGTTCCAGCAGTCCCAGTTAGACACAATATATGACTATTTATGAAATGCTCTGTCTGTGTCACGGCACTCGATGTTCGCCCTTGGCAGTCAGCAAGCCGATTCTGGAAACAAACACTGATACGAGACGACTCGCTTTGCACAAAGATCATTTATACAACTGGAGTGTTCTGTTGTTCTTTTAATGGTACGACTGCAACAATGCTAGTTGAAGATCTTCAACAAGACAAGAGCCCTCTGCCAGTCAAAGATCCTCCAAATGACAGGAGAGTAATGCAGTTTTTAAAGATTTATCGCAAAAGACCTTGGACGTGGAACTAGTCGAAAACCATCTTTCTGGTAGCAGTTTGAGGAATACGCTGCAAAAATGTCAAGTTGCTCTCAAGTTCTGAACTGAACTTGTGGGCTGGTTTGATGTCGTTCCCGGACGAGATTAGCCCCCGAATTAAGTGCTCAGACTATGTCTGGGTCATTGCGGTTTTCCCGTAAGTCCAGTAGACGCATTTCAAACTGCTCGTCAACCGTCAAAAACAACTGAGAAGAAAACGTTCCAGCAGTCCCAGTTAGACACAATATATGACTATTCATGAAATGCTCTGTCTGTGTCACGGCACTTGATGTTCGCCCTTGGCAGTCATCAGACCGATTCTGGAAACAAACACTGATACGAGACGACTCGCTTTGCACAAAGATCATTTATACAACTGGAGTGTTCTGTTGTTCTTTTAATGGTACGACTGCAAAAATGCTAGTTGAAGATCTTCAACAAGACAAGAGCCCTCTGCCAGTCAAAGATCCTCCAAATGACAGGAGAATAATGCAGTTTTTAAAGATTTATGGCAAAAGACCTTGGATGTGGAACTAGTCAAAAACCATCTTTCTGGTAGCGGTTTGAGTAATACGCTGCAAAAATGTCAAGTTGCGCTCAAGTTTTGAACTGAACTTGTGGGCTGGTTTGATGTCATTCCCAGGACCAGATTAACCCCTGAATTAAGTGCTCAGACTATGTCTGGGTCGTTGCGGTTTTCCCGTAAGTCCAGTAGACGCGTTTCAAACTGCTCGTCAACCGTCAAAAACAACGGAGAAGAAAACGTTCCAGCAGTCCCAGTTAGACACAATATGTGACTATTCATGAAATGCTCTGTCTGTGTCACGGCACTCGATGTTCGCCCTTGGCAGTCATCAGACCGATTCTGGAAACAAACACTGATACGAGACGACTCGCTTTGCACAAAGATCATTTATACAACTGGAGTGTTCTGTTGTTCTTTTAATGGTACGACTGCAACAATGCTAGTTGAAGATCTTCAACAAGACAAGAGCCCTCTGCCAGTCAAAGATCCTCCAAATGACAGGAAAATGATGCAGTTTTTAAAGATTTATCGCAAAAGACCTTGGACGTGGAACTAGTCGAAAACCATCTTTCTGGTAGCAGTTTGAGGAATACGCTGCAAAAATGTCAAGTTGTTTTCAAGTTCTGAACTGAACTTGTGGGCTGGTTTAATGTCATTCTTGGACCTGATTAGCCCCGAATTAAGTGCTCAGACTATGTCTGGGTCGTTGCGGTTTTCCCGTAAGTCCAGTAGACGCATTTCAAACTGCTCGTCAACCGTCAAAAACAACGGAGAAGAAAACGTTCCAGCAGTCCCAGTTAGACACAGTATGTGACTATTCATGAAATGCTCTGTCTGTGTCACGGCACTCGATGTTCGCACTTGGCAGTCATCAGACCGATTCTGGAAACGAACACTGATACGAGACGACTCGCTTTGCACAAAGATCATTTATACAACTGGAGTGTTCTGTTGTTCTTTTAATGGTACGACTGCAAAAATGCTAGTTGAAGATCTTCAACAAGACAAGAGCCCTCTGCCAGTCAAAGATCCTCCAAATGACAGGAGAGTAATGCAGTTTTTAAAGATTTATCGCAAAAGACCTTGGACGTGGAACTAGTCGAAAACCATCTTTCTGGTAGCAGTTTGAGGAATACGCTGCAAAAATGTCAAGTTGCTCTTGAGTTCTGAACTGAATTTGTGGGTTGGTTTGATGTCATTCCCAGGACCAGATTAGCCCCCGAATTAAGTGCTCAGACTATGTCTGGGTCATTGCGGTTTTCCCGTAAGTCCAGTAGACGCATTTCAAACTGCTCGTCAACCGTCAAAAACAACGGAGAAGAAAACGTACCAGCAGTCCCAGTTAGACACAATATGTGACTATTCATGAAATGCTCTGTCTGTGTCACGGCACTCGATGTTCGCCGTTGGCAGTCATCAGACCGATTCTGGAAACAAACACTGATACGAGACAACTCGCTTTGCACAAAGATCATTTATACAACTGGAGTGTTCTGTTGTTATTTTAATGGTACGACTGCAACAATGCTAGTTGAAGATCTTCAACAAGACAAGAGCCCTCTGCCAGTCAAAAATCCTCCAAATGACAGGAGAATAATGCAGTTTTTAAAGATTCATCGCAAAAGAGCTTGGACGTGGAACTAGTCGAAAACCGTCTTTCTGGTAGCAGTTTGAGGAATACGCTGCAAAAATGTCAAGTTGCTCTCAAGTTTTGAACTGAACTTGTGGGCTGGTTTGATGTCGTTCCCGGACCAGATTAGCCCCGAATTAAGTGCTCAGACTATGTCTGGGTCGTTGCGGTTTTCCCGTAAGTCCAGTAGACGCATTTCAAACTGCTCGTCAACCGTCAAAAACAACGGAGAAGAAAACGTTCCAGCAGTCCCAGTTAGACACAATATGTGACTATTCATGAAATGCTCTGTCTGTGTCACGGCACTCGATGTTCGCCCTTGGCAGTCATCAGACCGATTCTGGAAACGAACACTGATACGAGACGACTCGCTTTGCACAAAGATCATTTATACAACTGGAGTGTTCTGTTGTTCTTTTAATGGTATGACTAAAAAAATGCTAGTTGAAGATCTTCAACAAGACAAGAGCCCTCTGCCAGTCAAAGATCCTCCAAATGACAGGAGAATAATGCAGTTTGTAAAGATTTATGGTAAAAGACCTTGGACGTGGAACTAGTCAAAAACCATCTTTCTGGTAGCAGTTTGAGGAATACGCTGCAAAAATGTCAAGTTGCTCTCAAGTTTTGAACTGAACTTGTGGGCTGGTTTGATGTCATTCCCGGACCAGATTAGCCCCCGAATTAAGTGCTCAGACTATGTCTGGGTCATTGCGGTTTTCCCGTAAGTCCAGTTGACGCATTTCAAACTGCTCGTCAACCGTCAAAAACAACGGAGAAGAAAACGTTCCAGCAGTCCCAGTTAGACACAATATATGACTATTCATGAAATGCTCTGTCTGTGTCACGGCACTCGATGTTCGCCCTTGGCAGTCATCAGACCGATTCTGGAAACAAACACTGATACGAGACAACTCGCTTTGCACAAAGATCATTTATACAACTGGAGTGTTCTGTTGTTATTTTAATGGTACCACTGCAAAAAAAAATGCTAGTTGAAGATCTTCAACAAGACAAGAGCCCTCTGCCAGTCAAAGATCCTCCAAAGGACAGGAGAATAATGCAGTTTGTAAAGATTTATCGCAAAAGACCTTGGACGTGGAACTAGTCGAAAACCGTCTTTCTGGTAGCAGTTTGAGGAATACGCTGCAAAAATGTCAAGTTGCGCTCAAGTTTTGAACTGAACTTGTGGGCTGGTTTGATGTCGTTCCCGGACCAGATTAGCCCCGAATTAAGTGCTCAGACTATGTCTGGGTCATTGCGGTTTTCCCGTAAGTCCAGTAGACGCATTTCAAACTGCTCGTCAACCGTCAAAAACAACGGAGAAGAAAACGTTCCAGCAGTCCCAGTTAGACACAATATGTGACTATTCATGAAATGCTCTGTCTGTGTCACGGCACTCGATGTTCGCCCTTGGCAGTCATCAGATCGATTCTGGAAACAAACACTGATACGAGACGACTCGCTTTGCACAAAGATCATTTATACAACTGGAGTGTTCTGTTGTTATTTTAATGGTACCACTGCAAAAAAAATGCTAGTTGAAGATCTTCAACAAGACAAGAGCCCTCTGCCAGTCAAAGATCCTCCAAAGGACAGGAGAATAATGCAGTTTGTAAAGATTTATCGCAAAAGACCTTGGACGTGGAACTAGTCAACAACCATCTTTCTGGTAGCAGTTTGAGGAATACGCTGCAGAAATGTCAAGTTGCTCTCAAGTTCTGAACTGAACTTGTGGGCTGGTTTGATGTCGTTCCCGGACCAGATTAGCTCCCGAATTAAGTGCTCAGACTATGTCTGGGTCATTGCGGTTTTCCCGTAAGTCCAGTAGACGCATTTCAAACTGCTCGTCAACCGTCAAAAACAACGGAGAAGAAAACGTTCCAGCAGTCCCAGTTAGACACAATATATGACTATTCATGAAATGCTCTGTCTGTGTCACGGCACTCGATGTTCGCCCTTGGCAGTCATCAGACCGATTCTGGAAACAAACACTGATACGAGACGACTCGCTTTGCACAAAGATCATTTATACAACTGGAGTGTTCTGTTGTTCTTTTAATGGTACCACTGCAAAAAAAAATGCTAGTTGAAGATCTTCAACAAGACAAGAGCCCTCTGCCAGTCAAAGATCCTCCAAAGGACAGGAGAATAATGCAGTTTTTAAAGATTTATGGCAAAAGACTTTGGACGTGGAACTAGTCAACAACCAACTTTCTGGTAGCAGTTTGAGGAATACGCTGCAGAAATGTCAAGTTGCTCTCAAGTTTTGAACTGAACTTGTGGGCTGGTTTGATGTCGTTCCCGGACCAGATTAGCCCCCGAATTAAGTGGTCAGACTATGTCTGGGTCATTGCGGTTTTCCCGTAAATCCAGTAGACGCATTTCAAACTGCTCGTCAACCGTCAAAAACAACGGAGAAGAAAACGTTCCAGCAGTCCCAGTTAGACACAATATGTGACTATTCATGAAATGCTCTGTCTGTGTCACGGCACTCGATGTTCGCCCTTGGCAGTCAGCAGACCGATTCTGGAAACGAACACTGATACGAGACAACTCGCTTTGCACAAAGATCATTTATACAACTGGAGTGTTCTGTTGTTCTTTTAATGGTACGACTGCAAAAATGCTAGTTGAAGATCTTCAACAAGACAAGAGCCCTCTGCCAGTCAAAGATCCTCCAAAGGACAGGAGAATAATGCAGTTTTTAAAGATTTATGGCAAAAGACCTTGGACGTGGAACTAGTCGAAAACCGTCTTTCTGGTAGCAGTTTGAGGAATACGCTGCAAAAATGTCAAGTTGCGCTCAAGTTTTGAACTGAACTTGTGGGCTGGTTTGATGTCGTTCCCGGACCAGATTAGCCCCCGAATTAAGTGCTCAGACTATGTCTGGGTCATTGCGGTTTTCCCGTAAGTCCAGTAGACGCATTTCAAACGCTCGTCAACCGTCAAAAACAACGGAGAAGAAAACGTTCCAGCAGTCCGTGGACTTGAGATGCTGATGCTAAGATCGAATAGAACCTAAAAAAACATATGCCTGAAACCTGAAAAAGACCAAAAAAAAAATCCCTAATAGGATGATTTGTTGATCCAGTAGTACTAACAGAAGTCAATAACCATTTCCCTCTTGATTTACTTCAAACCTGCAAACTGTGTCAGAGATGTATCAGGACACTGTCAGCATGCAGTGGTGTGATCACACATGCACACAAGGACTTGGCAGCAAGTTGGGGGAAGAGAAATAATTGGGCGGCCGCATGATGATAAACATTTTGTACCAACTTCAGACCCTCTGCAAATTCAATCAGTGAGCTCCGCCGACTCTGGGAACTGTGACAGCGAGACAGCTTGAAAGATCGTCTTAACCGGAGCCACATGTCTCCTACCACCAGTCTACACATTTCACCCGGGGGTTTGATATCAGGTCGCCGCAAGGAAACATAGGCAAGCCCGTCAAGTTATAAACCAGCAGGACTACTTCAATGTACAGTCCTGGTCAAAAGTGTACATAGACTTGTAAAGAACATAATGGCCTGAGCTCGCTGAAGCGGTTCACGGAGCAGTGGACGACTAAAGAAAGTCCTGGTTCAAGAATAAAGATTGGGCTCACAAGGGCGTATCATGTCTAGCTTGGTGTGGGTCACAGGTGGTATCATGTCTAGCTTGGTGTGTGTCACAGGTGGTATCATGTCTAGCTTGGTGTGGGTCACAGGTGGTATCATGTCTAACTTGGTGTGGGTCACAGGTGGTATCATGTCTAGCTTGGTGTGGGTCACAGGTGGTATCATGTCTGGCTTGGTGTGTGTCACAGGTGGTATCATGTCTAGCTTGGTGTGGGTCACAGGTGGTATCATGTCTAGCTTGGTGTGGGTCACAGGTGGTATCATGTCTAGCTTGGTGTGGGTCACAGGTGGTATCATGTCTAGCTTGGTGTGGGTCACAGGTGGTATCATGTCTAGCCACAACTTCAATAGCAAGCGTTCTCTCAATAGCAAACGAGTGAGGACGATGATAGCATTTTTTCACGTCAGGTGCTCATAAACAGGTACTAGAAATCCATTTAGAGTGTTAACATCAGTAACAATACACTTTTACTCCTTTTATGATGACACCAATGGGATATTATATTTATAGAACAAATATGATGATTAGATTTCCCTATTGGGATTTAATAACAAGAATCATAACTGGATGAGACAATTCCTGAAGGAATTGCGTGTGAATGTTCCAATGCTGAAGTTTAACTGAAATCCTGGATTTTTTATCATTGAAGTAGAGCAGAACAGGCTGAATGTTTTGAAGTTGGAACATTTTGAATCAGATGAAAAATGTGGGAGTTGTGGAACTTTGAAGAATGTTCCATTGATTTCAATGAGAATTCCCCCCAAATTTGGGAATTTCTGGAAAAAACTTGAATGTTCTGAATGAGTTGAAATGGTTGGGGTTAAAAAAAATTCAAATCGGTCGAGAAATGTTGAAGTAGTAACATGTTGAATTGAGAAATGGTATTAAAGAAATCCTGGAATTTTGGGAAAACCGGGAATTTTTCCAGTTCAAAAAACAACTTTGGTTTTGTCTAGATTAAGAGGAATGTTTTGGTGTTAGAACGGTTGAAATGCGTTGAAAAATGTGGAAGGAGTAGTCGCCAGAAAAAAGGGTGGAAAAGCAGGAATTCTGGAAAATCCTGGAATTTTTTTAACTTGGAAAAAATGATAGTTTGAATTTCCAGAATGGGGGATTTGTGTTGAAGGTGGAATTGTTTGAATGGGTTGAAAAATGTGGAAACGGTGAAAGTTGGAAAAATGACCAATTCAATTTGAATGGGAAAAATGTCCCGGAAAACCTGGAATTCTGGGAAATCTGTGAATCTTTTGGAATTTGTCAAGAGAAAGTCCGTGATTCCCAAATAGGCTGAACAGTTTGAAGTTGGAACGCTTTGAATTCATTTTTAAAACCTGGAATTCTGGGAAATCTGGGAATTTTTTGGAATTTGTCAAGGGATTCCCGAATAGGCTGAGCAGTATGAAGTTGGAACGCTTTGAATCGGTTGAAAAATGTGGAAATGGTGAAAGTTTGAAAAACGGCCCATTTCATTTTGAAAGGGAAGAATGTCCCGGAAAACCTGGGAATTTTTGGAATTTTTCAAGGGATTCCTGAATAGGCTGAGCAGTTTGAAGTTGGAACGCTTTGAATCGGTTGAAAAATGTGGAAATGGTGAAAGTTTGAAAAATTACCAATTCATTTTGAATGGAAAAAATGTCCCGGAAAACCTGGAATTCTGGGAAATCTGGGATTTTTTTTGGAATTTGTCAAGGGATTCCCGAATAGGCTGAACAGTTTGAAGTTGGAACGCTTTGAATCGGTTGAAAAATGTGGAAATGGTGAAAGTTTGAAAAATGGTCAATTCATTTTGAATGGGAAAAATGTCCCGGAAAACCTGGAATTCTGGGAAATCTGGGAATTTTTGGGAATTCGTCAAAGGAAAGCCCGCGATTCCCAAATAGGCTGAACAGTTTGAAGTTGGAATGCTTTGAATCGGTTAAAAAATGTGGAAATGGTGAAAGTTTGAAAAATGGTCAATTCATTTTGAATGGGAAAAATGTCTCGGAAAACTTGGAATTCTGGGAAATCTGAGAATTTTTGGGAATTCGTCAAGGGAAAGCCCGCGATTCCCAAATAGGCTGAACAGTTTGAAGTTGGAACGCTTTGAATCGGTTGAAAAATGTGGAAATGGTGACCGTTTAAAAAATAGTCAATTCATTTTTAATGGGAAAAATGTCCTGGAAAACAGCAAATTCTAGGAAATCTGGCAATTTTTTGGAATTTGTCAAGGGAAAGCCCGGGATTCCCGAATAGGCTGAATGGTTTGAAGTTGGAACGCTTTGAACCGGTTGAAAAATGTGGAAATGGTGACCGTTTAAAAAATAGTCAATTCATTTTTAATGGGAAAAATGTCCTGGAAAACATCGAATTCTGGGAAATCTGGGAATTTTTTTGAATTTGTCAAAAGAAAGCCCGGGATTCCCGAATAGGCTGAATGGTTTGAAGTTGGAACGCTTTGAATCGGTTGAAAAATGTGAAAATGGTGAAAGTTTGAAAAATGGTGAATTCATTTTGAATGGGAAAAATGTCCCAGAAAACCTGGAATTCTGGGAAATCTGGGAATTTTTGGAATTTCTCAAGGGAAAGCCTGCAATTCCCGAATAGGCTGAACAGTTTGAAGTTGGAACGCTTTGAATCGGTTGAAAAATGTGGAAATAGTGAACATTTTAAAAATGGCCAATTCATTTTGAATGGGAAAAATGTCCTGGAAAAACCTGGAATTCTGTGAAATCTGGGAATTTTTTGGGAATTTGTCAAGGGATTCCCGAATAGGCTGAACAGTTTGAAGTTGGAACGCTTTGAATCGGTTGAAAAATGTGGAAATGGTGAAAGTTTGAAAAACAGCCCATTTCATTTTGAAAGAGAAGAATGTCCCGGAAAACCTGGAATTCTGGAAAATCTGGTAATTTTTGGAAGTTTTCAAGGGATTCCCGAATAGGCTGAGCAGTTTGAAGTTGGAACGCTTTGAATCGGTTGAAAAATGTGGAAATGGTGAAAGTTTGAAAAATGACCAATTCATTTTGAATGGGAAACATGTCCCGGAAAACCTGGAATTCTGGGAAATCTGGGAATTTTTTGGGAATTTGTCAAGGGATTCCCGAATAGGCTGAACAGTTTGAAGTTGGAACGCTTTGAATCGGTTGAAAAATGTGGAAATGGTGAAAGTTTGAAAAACGACCCATTTCATTTTGAAAGGGAAAAATGTCCCGGAAAACCTGGAATTCTGGGAAATCTGGGAATGTTTTGGAATTTCTCAAGGAAAAGCCCGCAATTCCCGAATAGGCTGAAAAGTTTGAAGTTGGAACGCTTTGAATCGGTTGAAAAATGTGGAAATGGTGAAAGTTTGAAAAACGGCCCATTTCATTTTGAAAGGGAAATCTGGGAACTTTTTTGGAATTTGTCAAGGGATTCCCGAATAGGCTGAACAGTTTGAAGTTGGAATGCTTTGAATCGGTTAAAAAATGTGGAAATGGTGAAAGTTTGAAAAATGGTCAATTCATTTTGAATGGGAAAAATGTCTCGGAAAACTTGGAATTCTGGGAAATCTGAGAATTTTTGGGAATTCGTCAAGGGAAAGCCCGCGATTCCCAAATAGGCTGAACAGTTTGAAGTTGGAACGCTTTGAATCGGTTGAAAAATGTGGAAATGGTGACCGTTTAAAAAATAGTCAATTCATTTTTAATGGGAAAAATGTCCTGGAAAACAGCAAATTCTAGGAAATCTGGGAATTTTTTGGAATTTGTCAAGGGAAAGCCCGGGATTCCCGAATAGGCTGAATGGTTTGAAGTTGGAACGCTTTGAACCGGTTGAAAAATGTGGAAATGGTGACCGTTTAAAAAATAGTCAATTCATTTTTAATGGGAAAAATGTCCTGGAAAACATCGAATTCTGGGAAATCTGGGAATTTTTTTGAATTTGTCAAAAGAAAGCCCGGGATTCCCGAATAGGCTGAATGGTTTGAAGTTGGAACGCTTTGAATCGGTTGAAAAATGTGAAAATGGTGAAAGTTTGAAAAATGGTCAATTCATTTTGAATGGGAAAAATGTCCCAGAAAACCTGGAATTCTGGGAAATCTGGGAATTTTTGGAATTTCTCAAGGGAAAGCCTGCAATTCCCGAATAGGCTGAACAGTTTGAAGTTGGAACGCTTTGAATCGGTTGAAAAATGTGGAAATAGTGAACATTTTAAAAATGGCCAATTCATTTTGAATGGGAAAAATGTCCTGGAAAAACCTGGAATTCTGTGAAATCTGGGAATTTTTTGGGAATTTGTCAAGGGATTCCCGAATAGGCTGAACAGTTTGAAGTTGGAACGCTTTGAATCGGTTGAAAAATGTGGAAATGGTGAAAGTTTGAAAAACAGCCCATTTCATTTTGAAAGAGAAGAATGTCCCGGAAAACCTGGAATTCTGGAAAATCTGGTAATTTTTGGAAGTTTTCAAGGGATTCCCGAATAGGCTGAGCAGTTTGAAGTTGGAACGCTTTGAATCGGTTGAAAAATGTGGAAATGGTGAAAGTTTGAAAAATGACCAATTCATTTTGAATGGGAAACATGTCCCGGAAAACCTGGAATTCTGGGAAATCTGGGAATTTTTGGGGAATTTGTCAAGGGATTCCCGAATAGGCTGAACAGTTTGATGTTGGAACGCTTTGAATCGGTTGAAAAATGTGGAAATGGTGAAAGTTTGAAAAATGGCCAATTCATTTTGAATGGGAAAAATGTCCCGGAAAACCTGGAATTCTAGAAAATCTGGGAATTTTTTGAATTTTTCAAGGGATTCCCGAATAGGCTGAACAGTTTGAAGTTGGAACGCTTTGAATCGGGTGAAAATGTGGAAGGTAGAACACACCAAAAATGTGGAGAAGAAGAATAAGAATAAGTTGAATAAATAGATGAAAGTTGGTGTAGAAATGCATATGCTCAAAAGCATAAATAAATTCATAAATAAATGAATACATAAATACATAAATAATTTAACTTATTTAAAATTAATAATTAATAATTTAAATTATTTAAAATGATTTATAAATAAATTCATAAATAAATAATTAAATAAATAAATAAATTCACACAATAAATGAATGATGTATATTATTTATGTTGCGACTAATGCCACTTCCTTACATGTAATGTGTGCCTCGCTCCTGCAGGGGGAGTCTTCGAGCAAAGTCCAAAGTCCAACAGCGAAACAATGTTGTTATTTAAGGAGCAGCCCGTCAATACTAATCTCCTTTTTTTATCCCAACTCGCCCCAAGTCTTGCTGTCAACTCCATCATTAATCACAAGTTAAGTTTCTCATGCTTTGAACGGCGTCTAACAACTTGCCTCGTCATGATTGCGCAATCGCGAGTTCGCGGCAAGCGTGGACGCGCCGAAGTGAAAGTGGGTGTTTTTGTCTCGTCATTATTAGACTCCGAGTCCTGCGGGAACTCCATCACTCCTCCGCTCTTTCCTACCGGAGCCGCCGCGTCTGGTTTTGTACGCCAAGAAGCTTCTTTTTTGTTCCAACACTTGCCTTGGGATGTGGAACCACCACCACGTGGGTTCTAACCTTCACCACATGGGTTCTAACCTTCACCACATGGGTATGCACGTCGTTCTCCTCACTTCGCTGCTGGGAGTCCTCCTTGCTCAAGGTAACTTTCATCAACTACTTTTCCCACAGTGAAACAATAACATCTAATAAGTTGAATTATTGACAAGTGATTGTTTACTGCTTTGTTTACATTGTTGACATCAGTTTCAGTTTCAGTTTCAGTTTATGTGGAACGTGCATACGATGCAATGTCATTCATCACACACGTCCAGTTGTTTTATCACAGCACGTCCGAAAAGGAGTAGGAAGAAGCAGAGCTTATTCAATCATACCACAGCAATGTGGACAAATAAATAATAAATAAATAATATACCATAGTAAGCACACAAATATTAAATACATACATAATCTTTATCTCAAAATAAAAACAAGATGTTCATCATTGAACAGTCTCTTAAAGTGAAGAATGCAACATTGATTTCAAGGGGACATTCCCCCCAAATTTGGGAATTTCTGGAAAAGCGGGAATTTTTTTGAAAATGGTAAAAAAAAACTTGAATATTCTGAATGAGTTGAAATGTTTGGGGTTGAAATGTTTCAAATCGGTGGAGAAATGTTGAAGTAGTAACATGTTGAATTGAGAAATGGTATTACGGGAAAACCGGGAATTTTTCCTTTTAAAAAAAACAACTTCGTTTTTTGTCCTGATTAAGAGGAATGTTTTGACGGTGGAACGATTGAAATGCGTCAAAATGTGGAAAGAGTAGTCGTCAGAAAAAAGGGTGGAAATAGGACAGGAATTCTGGACAATTCTGAATTTGTTTGAACTTGGAAAAAGGATAGTTTGAATTTCCAGAATGGTGGAATGTGTTGGAGGTGGAATGGTTTGAATCGGTTGAAAAATGTGGAAATGGGGAAAGTTTGAAAAATGGCCAATTCATTTTGAATGGGGAAAAAATGTCCCGGAAAACCTGGAAATCTGGGAATTTTTTGGAATTTGTCAAGGGAAAGCCTGTGATTCCCGAATAGGCTGAACAGTTTGAAGTTGGAACGCTTTGAATCGGTTGAAAAATGTGGAAATGGTGAAAGTTTGAAAAATGATCTATTCATTTTGAATGGGAAAAATGTCCCGGAAAACCTGGAATTCTGGGAAATCTGGGAAGTTTTTTGGAATTTGTCAAGGGATTCCCGAATAGGCTGAACAGTTTGAAGTTGGAACGCTTTGAATCGGGTGAAAAATGTGGAAATGGTGAACATTTTAAAAATGGCCAATTCATTTTGAATGGGAAAAATGTCCCGGAAAACCTGGAATTCTGGGAAATCTGGGAATTTTTTTGGAATTTGTCAAGGGATTCCCGAATAGGCTGAACAGTTTGAAGTTGGAACGCTTTGAATCGGTTGAAAAATGTGGAAATGGTGAAAGTTTGAATAATGACCTATTCAGTTTGAATGGGAAAAATGACCCAGAAAACCTGGAATTCTGGGAAATCTGGGAATTTTTTGGAATTTGTCAAGGGAAAGTCCGCGATTCCCGAATAGGCTGAACAGTTTGAAGTTGGAACGCTTTGAATCGGTTGAAAAATGTGGAAATGGTGAAAATTTTAAAAATGGTCAATTCATTTTGAATGGGAAAAATGTCCCGGAAAACTTGGAATTCTGGGAAATCTGGGAATTTCTTTGGAATTTGTCAAGGGATTTCCGAATAGGCTGAACAGTTTGAAGTTGGAACGCTTTGAATCGGTTGAAAAATGTGGAAATGGTGAACATTTTAAAAATGGCCAATTCATTTTGAATGGGAAAAATGTCCCGGAAAACCTGGAATTCTGGGAAATCTGGGAATTTTTTTGGAATTTGTCAAGGGATTCCCGAATAGGCTGAACAATTTGAAGTTGGAACGCTTTGAATCGGTTGAAAAATTTGGAAATGGTGAAAGTTTGAAAAATGGCCAATTAATTTTGAATGGGAAAAATGTCCCAGAAAACCTGGAATTCTGGGAAATCTGGGAAGTTTTTTGGAATTTGTCAAGGGATTCCCGAATAGGCTGAACAGTTTGAAGTTGGAACGCTTTGAATCGGTAGAAAAATGTGGAAATGGTGAACATTTTAAAAATGGCCAATTCATTTTGAATGGGAAAAATGTCCCGGAAAACCTGGAATTCTGGGAAATCTGGGATTTTTTTTGGAATTTGTCAAGGGATTCCCGAATAGGCTGAACAGTTTGAAGTTGGAACGCTTTGAATCGGTTGAAAAATGTGGAAATGGTGAAAATTTTAAAAATGGTCAATTCATTTCGAATGGGAAAAATGTCCCGGAAAAACCTGGAATTCTGTGAAATCTGGGAATTTTTTTGGAATTTGTCAAGGGATTCCCGAATAGGCTGAACAGTTTGAAGTTGGAACGCTTTGAATCGGTTGAAAAATGTGGAAATGGTGAACATTTTAAAAATGGCCAATTCATTTTGAATGGGAAAAATGTCCCGGAAAACCTGGAATTCTGGGAAATCTGGGATTTTTTTTGGAATTTGTCAAGGGATTCCCGAATAGGCTGAACAGTTTGAAGTTGGAACGCTCTGAATCCTTTGAAAAATTTGGAAATGGTGAAAGTTTGAAAAATGGCCAATTCATTTTGAATGGGAAAAATGTCCCGGAAAACCTGGAATTCTGGGAAATCTGGGAATTTTTTGGAATTTGTCAAGGGAAAGTCCGCGATTCCCGAATAGGCTGAACAGTTTGAAGTTGGAACGCTTTGAATCGGTTAAAAAATGTGGAAATGGTGAACATTTTAAAAATGGCCAATTCATTTTGAATGGGAAAAATGTCCCGGAAAACCTGGAATTCTGGGAAATCTGGGAATATCTTTGGAATTAGTCAAGGGATTTCCGAATAGGCTGAACAGTTTGATGTTGGAACGCTTTGAATCGGTTGAAAAATGTGGAAATGGTGAAAGTTTGAAAAATGATCTATTCATTTTGAATGGGAAAAATGTCCCGGAAAACCTGGAATTCTGGGAATCTGGGAATTTTTTGGAATTTGTCAAGGGAAAGTCCGGGATTCCCGAATAGGCTGAGCAGTTTGAAGTTGGAACGCTTTGAATCGGTTGAAAATTGTGGAAATGGTGAAAATTTTAAAAATGGCCAATTCATTTTGAATGGGAAAAATGTCCCGGAAAACCTGGAATTCTGGGAAATCTTGGAATTTTTTGGAATTTGTCAAGGGATTCCCGAATAGGCTGAACAGTTTGAAGTTGGAACGCTTTGAATCGGTTGAAAAATGTGGAAATGGTGAACATTTTAAAAATGGCCAATTCATTTTGAATGGGAAAAATGTCCCGGAAAACCTGGAATTCTGGGAAATCTTATTTTTTGTTAAAATAAAGCCAACAATGCAATTTTTTCTGGTCCCCTTAATGTAGAAAAGTATCGAAATAATATTGATATCAGGACTAGACACTAGTCACTAAAATATCATGCAAAAGCACAGATTCCAACCATAGAAATACTTAGTATAGTTGAACAATTTTGGTCGTAGTATTGACCCCTGAGGTACACCACAGGATATATTTAGCTCTGTTGAAGTGTCTTCGCCTAGCTTCACCTATTGCTTCAAACCATTTTGGTAAATGGTTAAATGGGTTGTACTTATATAGCGCTTTTTTACCTTTTTTTAAAGGAACTTAAAGCGCTTTGACACTATTTCCACATTCACCCATTCACACACACACATTCACACACTGATGGCAGATTTTTGAACCATTTTTGAACCGATTCAAAGCGTTCCAACTTCAAACTGTTCAGCCTATTCGGGAATCGCGGGCTTTCTCTTGACGAATTCCAAAAACTTCTCAGATTTCGCAGAATTTCAGGTTTTCTGGGAAATGTTTCCCATTCAAAATGAATTAGCCATTTTTCAAACTTTCGCCATTTCCACATTATTCAACCGATTCAAAGCGTTCCAACTTCAAACTGTTCAGCCTATTTGGGAATTGCAGGCTTTCCCTTGACAAATTCCAAAAAATTCCCAGATTTCCCAGAATTCCATGTTTTCCGGGACATTTTTCCCATTCAAAAATAATTGGCCATTCTTCAAACTTTCACCATTTCAACATTTTTCAACCGATTCAAAGCGTTCCAACTTCAAACTGTTCAGCCTATTCGGCAATCGCAGGCTTTTCTTTGAAAAATTCCCAAAAATTCCCAGAATTCCAGGTTTTCCGGGACATTTTTCCCATTCAAAATTAATTGGCCATTGTTCAAACTTTCACCATTTCGACATTTTTCAACCGATTCAAAGCGTCCCAACTTCAAACTGTTCAGCCTAATCAGGAATCACAGGCTTTCCCTTGACAAATTCCAAAAATTCTCAGATTTTGCAGAATTTCAGGTTTTCCGGCAGATTTTTCCCATTCAAAATGAATTGGCCATTTTTCAAACTTTCACCATTTCCACATTTTTCAACCGATTCGAAGTGTTCCAAATTCAAACTGTTCAACCTATTCGGCAATCGCGGGCTTTCCCTTGACAAATTCCAAAAACTTCTCAGATTTCGCAGAATTTCAGGTTTTCTGGGAAATTTTTCCCATTCAAAATGAATTAGCCATTTTTCAAACTTTCGCCATTTCCACATTATTCAACCGATTCAAAGCGTTCCAACTTCAAACTGTTCAGCCTAATCGGGAATCACAGGCTTTCCCTTGACGAATTCCAAAAATTCTCAGATTTTGCAGAATTTCAGGTTTTCCGGCAAATTTTTCCCATTCAAAATGAATTGGACATTTTTCAAACTTTCACCATTTCCACATTTTTCAACCGATTCAAAGTGTTCCAACTTCAAACTGTTCAGCCTATTCGGCATTTGCGGGCTTTCCCTTGACAAATTCCAAAAAATTCCCAGATTTCCCAGAATTCCAGGTTTTCTGGGACATTTTTCCCATTCAAAATGAATTGGCCATTTTTCAAACTTTCACCATTTCCACATTTTTCAACCGATTCAAAGCGTTCCAACTTCAAACTGTTCAGCCTATTCGGGAATCGCAGGCTTTCTCTTGACAAATATCAAAAATTTCCCAGATTCCTCAGAATTCCAGGTTTTCCGGGACATTTTTCCCATTCAAAATGAATTGACCATTTTTCAAACTTTCACCATTTCCACATTTTTCAACCGATTCAAAGCGTTCCAACTTCAAACTGTTCAGCTTATTCGGGAATCGCAGGCTTTCCCTTGACAAATTCTAAAAATTCCCAAATTTCCCAGAATTCCAGGTTTTCGGGGACATTTTTCCCATTCAAAATGAATTGGCCATTTTTCAAACTTTCACCTTTTCCACATTTTTCAACCGATTCAAAGCGTTCCAACTTCAAACTGTTCAGCCTATTCGGGAATTGCAGGCTTTCCCTTGAGAAATTCCAAAAATTCCCAGATTTCCCAGAATTCCATGTTTTCTGTGACATTTTTCCCATTCAAAATGAATTGGCCATTTTTCAAACTTTCACCTTTTCCACATTTTTCAACCGATTCAAAGCGTTCCAACTTCAAACTGTTCAACCTATTCGGGAATCGCAGGCTTTCCCTTGACAAATTCCCAAAGATTCCCTGATTTCTCAGAATTCCAGGTTTTCCGGGACATTTTTCCCATTCAAAATGAATTGACCATTTTTCAAACTTTCACCATTTCCACATTTTTCAACCGATTCAAAGCGTTCCAACTTCAAACTGTTCAGCTTATTCGGGAATCGCTGGCTTTTCCTTGAAAAATTCCCAAAAATTCCCAGAATTCCAGGTTTTCCGGGAAATCTTTCCAATTCAAAATAAATTGGCCATTTTTCAAACTTTCACCATTTCCACATTTTTCAACCGATTCAAAGCGTTCCAACTTCAAACTGTTCAGCCTATTCAGGAATCGCAGGCTTTCCCTTGACAAATTCCCAAAGATTCCCAGATTTCTCAGAATTCCAGGTTTTCCGGGACATTTTTCCCATTCAAAATGAATTGACCATTTTTCAAACTTTCACCATTTCCACATTTTTCAACCGATTCAAAGCGTTCCAACTTCAAACTATTCAGCCTATTCGGCAATCGCGGGCTTTTCCTTGAAAAATTCAAAAAAATTCCCAGAATTCCAGGTTTACCGGGAAATTTTTCCCATTCAAAATGAATTTGCCATTTTTTCAAACTTTCACCATTTCCACATTTTTCAACCGATTCAAAGTGTTCCAACTTCAAACTGTTCAACCTATTCGGCAGTTGCGGGATTTCCCTTGACAAATTTCAAAAATTTCCCAGATTTCCCAGAATTCCAGGTTTTCTGGGACATTTTTCCCATTCAAAATGAATTGGCCATTTTTCAAACTTTCACCATTTCCACATTTTTCAACCGATTCAAAGCGTTCCAACTTCAAACTGTTCAGCCTATTCGGGAATCGCTGGCTTTCCCTTGACAAATTCCAAAAAATTCCCAGATTTCCCAGAATTCCAGGTTTTCCGGGACATTTTTCCCCATTCAAAATGAATCGGTCATTTTTCAAACTTTCACCATTTCCACATTTTTCAACCGATTCAAAGCGTTCCAACGTCAAACTGTTCAGCCTATCAAGTAGCTTCTTATCCAGTTCAAGAACAACCCTCTGATGTGGTTGAATAGTTTTTTGTTTTGCAATGCTATGACAGTTTTATTGCATCAGTTACTAATGTTTTATTTTAAACACTCTTCATGGCATGGAAACTTTGTTTTTTTAATGTTTTCATTCATCACAAAAAAATAACCTTTTTTCCATATTTAAATAAATGAGTATGTAAATGCTGGCACTTAAGTTCAAAAGTAACAAGTTATGAGCAAAAAATACTTTATAGGTATGTTTTCTTGTAAAGGGCAAAGAGTATTAAAAAAAAAAAAATCTTCATTCTGTTGTTAGGAGAGCTTTTTGGCACAATAAAAATGAGGCTCTTTCATTTCTGCATCACTAGGTCATCAGGATATTGATTTAGACAGATTCAATTTATGTTTAAAAGTATTACAAGTTAAATACTGCTTGTATTAGTTATTTATTGCATACATATGTATGAGCCCAATGTGATTTACAGAACATAATTACTCATATATTTAAAAGACACAGATAAAACATAATAGTCATGAAGATCTATCGCATAGGAGACATAAAGTCAGTAGTTTGTCCACACTGTCTGACGGGTTTATCGTAAAAACATTTCATTGCAGCGCTAACCTCCATTTATACCTCGTATCCTTCATTTCACCTCATATTATGAATTAATAATGTTCATCTTTTAGCCGAGTGTCATGTCATTTAAATGTCAGAAAAATCCCACAAGTGGAAAGCTCATATTTTTTAGCAAAGGGGTCGAGACTGAGGGCTGTGATTTACAGTGGAGCGCTGGCAGATGGGGTCATCAAGGCATAACAGCCATCAGAAGCTCACACATGGGGCCACTTTCACAGTCGACGGGGGCCAACAAGCCAGGAGGGAGGACTGAAGCTGAAGCTGAAGCTGAAGTGGCACAAAAAGTGGAGTAAAGAAGTGAGGGAAGTTGTAGATTCTTCTCACATTTGGTGCTCATAAACAGGCTCCAGGGACACATATCACAGTTAGAACATCAATAAACAGTCTCACAGGCGGCCTTCAAATGTTAAACGTGACGCACGTACCAGAGCAGGGGTCGGCAACCCAAAATGTTGAAAGAGCTGTATTGGACCACAAATACAAAATAGTAATCTGTCTGGAGCCGCGAAAATTCTTATATACCGTATTTTCCGCACCATAAGGCGCCCTGGGTTATAAGCCGCGCCTTCAATGAACGGCATATTTCAAAACTTTGTCCACCTATAAGCCGCCCCGTGTTATAAGCCGCATCTAACTGCGCTAAAGGAATGTCAAAAAAACAGTCAGATAGGTCAGTCAAACTTTAATAATATATTAAAAACCAGCGTGATGTGGGCGCGCATGGAGTCGTATATCAACATGGACGGAGCTGCGTGAAAAAAGCCACCCGGCCTCTTCGCGTAAACTTACCTTAACCACTCACTCATCTTTTCTTCATCCATCCATCCCTTCGAGTTAGCTTTTATGATGACGCCGGCTGGAAAGGTCTCTTTTGGCAAGGTCTTCCTTTTGAATATCACCATGGGTGGAAGTTTCTGGCCATTAGCATGGCAAGCTAGAACCACAGTGAAGGATGACTTCTCATTCCCTGTGGTGCGAATATTCACCGTACGTGCTCCCGTTGTATACACAGTGCGGTTCACAGGAATATCAAAAGTCAGTGGAACCTCGTCCATGTTGATAATGTTCTCTGGCCGGATCTTTTTTTCCAGCTATCTTGTTTTTACAATATGCACGGAAAGTAGCCAGCTTTTCTTGAAAGTCTTTAGGCAGTTGCTGTGAAATAGTAGTCCGTGTGCGGATGGAGAGATTGCGTCTTTTCATGAACCGGAAAGCTGTCGCTTAGTAGGAGCCATTTTGTGGTCTTTACAGATGTAAACACACAAAGGAAATGAAACGTAATATCCGCGCGCTTCTTCTTCTTCTTCTACGCGGGCGGGTGGTTGCTTACAGTAGAAGAAGAAGCGCTTCCTGTTCTATGGGGGCGGGTGCTTACCTTGGCGGTTGCTTGCGTAGAAAAAGAAGCACTTCCTCTTCTACGGGGGAAAAAAGATGGCGGCTGTTTACCGTAGTTGCGAGACCGAAACTTTATGAAAATGAATCTTAATATTAATCCATATATAAAGCGCACCGGGTTATAAGCCGCACTGTCAGCTTTTGAGTAAATTTGTGGTTTTTAGGTGCGGCTAATAGTGCGGAAAATACGGTAAGTCTTATAATAATGGCAACACATGATGTAAGTAGCTAATTAGCTATATTAGCCTACTATCAAAATGACTATGTGTCGTTGACAGAAATGTTGAAATGTAATATTTATTCTACACATTTTTACAACATTGGAAAACATTAGTAAAACTTCTCAGAGGGTGAGATAACTCCTGGAAATGACTGTCTTAGAATGGCCAAAGGTATAGATGTGTGTGTCCAAGTTAAAGGAAACGACAGGCTGTCTTCTTCTAATGGATTTATTACAATCTTTGCAAGCTGGCTAACGTTTGCTGTGGTCTGGAACAAGATGGCGAGGCATAATGATGCAATATGTACATACAGCTAGTTAAGTTAAAGTTAAAGTACCAATGATTGTCACACACACACACACTAGGTGTGGTGAAATTTGTCCTCTGCATTTGACCCATCACCCTTGATCACCCCCTGGGAGCAGTGGGCAGCAGCGGTGGCCACGCCCGGGAATTATTTTTGGTGATTTAACCCCCAATTCCAACCCTTGATGCTGAGTGCCAAGCAGGGAGGTAATGGCTCCCATTTTTATAGTCTTTGGTATGACTCGGCCGGGGTTTGAACTCACAACCTACCCATCTCAGGGCGGACACTCTAACCACTAGGCCACTGAGTAGCTAGCCGAAATAGCACGTTAGCATCGACTAGCTTGCAGTCATGCAGTGACCAAATATGCCTTATTAGTACTCCAACAAGTCAATAAGCTCACTTTTGTGCATTCACGCACAGTATAAAACGTTTGGTGGACAAAATGTGACAAAGAAGGAGTGGCATAAAACACTTCTTTATGTGGCAGTGTCGGAGAAAGTTGTACATGTAAACAAACTGGTCAGTCACAGTCCACCCAACAGTGAGTTCAAACGCCGCTGAAATTAGTAGGACAAAACGGCACTCCCCGAATACTGTCATCAGTGAAACATAAACACAAACATATTAAACAGTGGTAGTTATAACAATTAGGAAGGTTTGTGTCGTGTTTGTCCTCCTACAGAGGAGGACCTTTAAATGTTAAACGTGACGCACGTACCAGAGCAGGGGTCGGCAACCCAAAATGTTGAAAGAGCCGTATTGGACCACAAATACAAAATAGTAATCTGTCTGGAGCCGCAAAAAGTCTTATATAAGTCTTATAATGATGGCAACACATGATGTAAGTAGCTAATTAGCTATATTAGCCTACTATCAAAATGACTATGTGTCGCAGGCTGACGCAAATCTTCGTTGACAGAAATGTTGAAATGTAATATTTATTCTACACATTTTTACAACATTGGAAAACATTAGTAAAACTTCTCAGAGGGTGAGATAACTCCTGGAAATGACTGTCTTAGAATGGCCAAAGGTATAGATGTGTGTGTCCAAGTTAAAGGAAACAGCAGGCTGTCTTCTTCTAAAGGATTTATTACAGCTGGGTAGTGATGGGTTGATGAGGCGTCATGAAGCGTTTCGACACATTGCAAAACTGTATTGATACTGTGTCGATACTGTGTCACTAAATACTGACATCTGCTGGACATTAAAAATCCCTACAGGCAACCTATGGACCGACTCAACTGACACTGATTTGATGCCCTAGTACAGGGGTCACCAACCTTTTTGAAACCAAAAACTACTTCTTGGGTACTGATTAATGCGAAGGGCTACCAGTTTGATACACACCTAAATAAATAAATATATTGTCATTTGTAAGTTACACATAAGTGTGATTTAAACAAGAATAGCTAAATAAATTAATTTATATATATAAAAAAATGGGTATTTCTGTCTGTCATTCCGTCGTACATTTTTTTTTTCCTTTTACGGAAGGTTTTTTGTAGAGAATAAATGATGAAAAAAACACTTAATTGAACGGTTTAAAAGAGGAGAAAACACGAAAATAATTAAAATATAATTTTGAAACATAGTGTATCTTCAATTTCGACTCTTTAAAATTCAAAATTCAACCGACAAAAAGAAGAGAAAAACTAGCTAATTTGAATCTTTTTGAAAAAATTAAAAAAAGAATTTATGGAACATCATTAGTAATTTTTCCTGATTAAGATACATTTTAGAATTTTGATGACATGTTTTAAATTGGTTAAAATCCAATCTGCACTTTGTTAGAATATTTAACAAATTGGACCAAGCTATATTTCTAACAAAGACAAATCAGTATTTCTTCTAGATTTTCCAGAACAAAAATTTTAAAAGAAATTCAAAATATTTTGAAATAAGATTTAAATTTGATTCTACAGATTTTCTAGATTTGCCAGAATAATTTTTTTGAATTTTAATCATAGTAAGTTTGAAGAAATATTTCACAAATATTCTTCGTCGAAAAAACAGAAGCTAAAATATTTATTATTCATTACAATAAAAAATAAATAAATTTACTTGAACATTGATTTAAATTGTCAGGAAAGAAGAGGAATAAATTTAAAAGGTAAAAAGGTATATTTGTTTAAAAATCCTAAAATCATTTTTAAGGTTGTATTTTTTCTCTAAAATTGTATTTCTAAAAGTAATAAGAAGCAAAGTAAAAAATAAATGAATTTATTTAAACAAGTGAAGACCCATCCATCCATCCATTTTCTACCGCTTATTCCAAGTGAAGACCAAGTCTTTCAAATATTTTCTTGGATTTTCAAATTCTATTTGAATTTTGTCTCTTTTAGAATTAAAAATGTCGAGCAAAGCGAGACCAGCTTGCTAGTAAATAAATCAAATTTAAAAAATAGAGGCAGCTCACTGGTAAGTGCTGCTCTTTGAGCTATTTTTAGAACAGGCGAGCGGGCGACTGATCTGGTCCTTACGGGCTACCTGGTGACCGCGGGCACCGCGTTGGTGACCCCTGCCCTAGTATATACAATAATATAAACCAAGTCATTGTATTTCATTTAGGATTATTTCATATCTTCATTTAAATAAAAATATATTTTTATCTTTTTTAGATACAGTCAATAAATAATGTGAACATGTATCATAACATGGAAATCTAAGAGAACGTGTTGTGGATGATTGTGGACTGGGAATTGTTTTAATTGAATTTTTTTACACATTTTTATTTAAAAAAAAAAAAAAAGTTTTTCCGACGTATTACATTTTAGACGATTTCTCTTCTTAGTTATTATTTCTCCGGCTGTAGAAAAGAGCCGCTCACAGGGCACAGAGGAGGCGTCAGTGCGACACAGTTGGCGTATCGGTCACGTGACCAAAACAGCTCATGATCGGTCACGTGACTTTCTAAAAGCGGTACGCGCACCGACTCAGGGTTTTGCTCTATGAGCTCGACGCATGCGCCAATGCATCGGTGTTGCCGGACCCATCACTACAGCTGGGTAACGTTTGCTGTGGTCTGGAACAAGATGGCGAGGCATAATGATGCAATATGTACATACAGCTAGTTAAGTTAAAGTTAAAGTACCATGTGGAAAATGTGGAAATGGTGAAAATTTTAAAAATGGTCAATTCATTTTGAATGGGAAAAATGTCCTGGAAAAACCTGGAATTCTGGGAAATCTGGGAATTTTTTTGGAATTTTTCAAGGGATTCCCGAATAGGCTGAACAGTTTGAAGTTGGAACGCTTTGAACCGGTTGAAAAATATGGAAATGGTGAAAGTTTGAAAAATGGCCAATTCATTTTGAATGGGAAAAATGTCCCGGAAAACCTGGAATTCTGGGAAATCTGGGAATTGTTTGGAATTTGTCAAGGGAAAGTCCGCGATTCCCGAATAGGCTGAACAGTTCGAAGTTGGAACGCTTTGAATCGGTTGAAAAATGTGGAAATGGTGAACATTTTAAAAATGGCCATTTCATTTTGAATGGGAAAAATGTCCCGGAAAACCTGGAATTCTGGGAAATCTGGGAATTGTTTGGAATTTGTCAAGGGAAAGTCCGCGATTCCCGAATAGGCTGAACAGTTCGAAGTTGGAACGCTTTGAATCGGTTGAAAAATGTGGAAATGGTGAACATTTTAAAAATGGCCAATTCATTTTGAATGGGAAAAATGTCCCGGAAAAACCTGGAATTCTGGGAAATCTGGTAATTTTTTGGGAATTTGTCAAGGGATTTCCCGAATAGGCTGAACAGTTTGAAGTTGGAACGCTTTGAACCGGTTGAAAAATATGGAAATGGTGAAAGTTTGAAAAAATGGCCAATTCATTTTGAATGGGAAAAATGTCCCGGAAAACCTGGAATTCTGGGAAATCTGGGATTTTTTTTGGAATTTGTCAAGGGATTCCCGAATAGGCTGAACAGTTTGAAGTTGGAACGCTTTGAACCGGTTGAAAAATATGGAAATGGTGAAAGTTTGAAAAATGGCCAATTCATTTTGAATGGGAAAAATGTCCCGGAAAACCTGGAGTTCTGGGAAATCTGGGAATTTTTTTGGAATTTGTCAAGGGATTCCTGAATAGGCTGAACAGTTTGAAGTTGGAACGCTTTGAACCGGTTGAAAAATATGGAAATGGTGAAAGTTTGAAAAATGGCCAATTAATTTTGAATGGGAAAAATGTCCCGGAAAACCTGGAATTCTGGGAAATCTGGGATTTTTTTTGGAATTTGTCAAGGGATTCCCGAATAGGCTGAACAGTTTGAAGTTGGAACGCTTTGAACCGGTTGAAAAATATGGAAATGGTGAAAGTTTGAAAAATGGCCAATTCATTTTGAATGGGAAAAATGTCCCGGAAAACCTGGAATTCTGGGAAATCTGGGAATTGTTTGGAATTTGTCAAGGGAAAGTCCGCGATTCCCGAATAGGCTGAACAGTTTGAAGTTGGAACGCTTTGAACCGGTTGAAAAATATGGAAATGTTGAAAGTTTGAAAAATGGCCAATTCATTTTGAATGGGAAAAATGTCCCGGAAAACCTGGAATTCTGGGAAATCTGGGAATGTTTTTGGAATTTGTCAAGGGATTCCCCAATAGGCTGAACAGTTTGAAGTTGGAACGCTTTGAACCGGTTGAAAAATATGGAAATGGTGAAAGTTTGAAAAATGGCCAATTCATTTTTAATGGGAAAAAATGTCCCGGAAAACCTGGAATTCTGGGAAATCTGGGAATTTTTTTGGAATTTGTCAAGGGATTCCCGAATAGGCTGAACAGTTTGAAGTTGGAACGCTTTGAACCGGTTGAAAAATATGGAAATGGTGAAAGTTTGAAAAATGGCCAATTCATTTTGAATGGGAAAAATGTCCCGGAAAACCTGGAATTCTGGGAAATCTGGGAATTGTTTGGAATTTGTCAAGGGAAAGTCCGCGATTCCCGAATAGGCTGAACAGTTCGAAGTTGGAACGCTTTGAATCGGTTGAAAAATGTGGAAATGGTGAACATTTTAAAAATGGCCAATTCATTTTGAATGGGAAAAATGTCCCGGAAAACCTGGAATTCTGGGAAATCTGGTAATTTTTTTGGAATTTGTCAAGGGATTCCCGAATAGGCTGAACAGTTTGAAGTTGGAACGCTTTGAACCGGTTGAAAAATATGGAAATGGTGAATGTTTGAAAAATGGCCAATTCATTTTGAATGGGAAAAATGTTCTGGAAAAACCGGGACTTCTGGGAAATCTGGGAATTTTTTTGGAATTTTTCAAGGGATTCCCGAATAGGCTGAACAGTTTGAAGTTGGAACGCTTTGAACCGGTTGAAAAATATGGAAATGGTGAAAGTTTGAAAAATGGCCAATTCATTTTGAATGTGAAAAATGTCCCGGAAAACCTGGAATTCTGGGAAATCTGGTAATTTTTTTGGAATTTGTCAAGGGATTCTCGAATAGGCTGAACAGTTTGAAGTTGGAACGCTTTGAACCGGTTGAAAAATATGGAAATGGTGAAAGCTTGAAAAATGGCCAATTCATTTTGAATGGGAAAAATGTCCCGGAAAACCTGGAATTCTGGGAAATCTGGGAATTGTTTGGAATTTGTCAAGGGAAAGTCCGCGATTCCCGAATAGGCTGAACAGTTCGAAGTTGGAACGCTTTGAATCGGTTGAAAAATGTGGAAATGGTGAACATTTTAAAAATGGCCAATTCATTTTGAATGGGAAAAATGTCCCGGAAAACCTGGAATTCTGGGAAATCTGGTAATTCTTTTGGAATTTGTCAAGGGATTCCCGAATAGGCTGAACAGTTTGAAGTTGGAACGCTTTGAACCGGTTGAAAAATATGGAAATGGTGAAAGTTTGAAAAATGGCCAATTAATTTTGAATGGGAAAAATGTCCTGGAAAAACCTGGAATTCTGGGAAATCTGGGAATTTTTTGGGAATTTGTCAAGGGATTCCCGTATAGGCTGAACAGTTTGAAGTTGGAACGCTTTGAACCGGTTGAAAAATATGGAAATGGTGAAAGTTTGAAAAATGGCCAATTCATTTTGAATGGGAAAAATGTCCCGGAAAACCTGGAATTCTGGGAAATCTGGGAATTTTTTTGGAATTTGTCAAGGGATTCCCGAATAGGCTGAACAGTTTGAAGTTGGAACGCTTTGAACCGGTTGAAAAATATGGAAATGGTGAAAGTTTGAAAAATGGCCAATTCATTTTGAATGGGAAAAATGTCCCGGAAAAACCTGGAATTCTGGGAAATCTGGGAATTTTTTTGGAATTTGTCAAGGGATTCCCGAATAGGCTGAACAGTTTGAAGTTGGAACGCTTTGAACCGGTTGAAAAATATGGAAATGGTGAAAGTTTGAAAAATGGCCAATTAATTTTGAATGGGAAAAATGTCCCGGAAAACCTGGAATTCTGGGAAATCTGGGAATTGTTTTGGAATTTGTCAAGGGATTCCCGAATAGGCTGAACAGTTTGAAGTTGGAACGCTTTGAACCGGTTGAAAAATATGGAAATGGTGAAAGTTTGAAAAATGGCCAATTCATTTTGAATGGGAAAAATGTCCCGGAAAACCTGGAATTCTGGGAAATCTGGGAATTTTTTGGGAATTTGTCAAGGGATTCCCGAATAGGCTGAACAGTTTGAAGTTGGAACGCTTTGAACCGGTTAAAAAATATGGAAATGGTGAAAGTTTGAAAAATGGCCAAATCATTTTGAATGGGAAAAATGTCCCGGAAAACCTGGAATTCTGGGAAATCTGGGTATTTTTTTGGAATTTGTCAAGGGATTCCCGAATAGGCTGAACAGTTTGAAGTTGGAACGCTTTGAACCGGTTGAAAAATATGGAAATGGTGAAAGTTTTAAAAATGGCCAATTCATTTTGAATGGGAAAAATGTCCCGGAAAAACCTGGAATTCTGGGAAATCTGGGAATTTTTTTGGAATTTGTCAAGGGATTCCCGAATAGGCTGAACAGTTTGAAGTTGGAACGCTTTGAACCGGTTGAAAAATATGGAAATGGTGAAAGTTTGAAAAATGGCCAATTAATTTTGAATGGGAAAAATGTCCCGGAAAACCTGGAATTCTGGGAAATCTGGGATTTTTTTTGGAATTTGTCAAGGGATTCCCGAATAGGCTGAACAGTTTGAAGTTGGAACGCTTTGAACCGGTTGAAAAATATGGAAATGGTGAAAGTTTGAAAAATGGCCAATTCATTTTGAATGGGAAAAATGTCCCGGAAAACCTGGAATTCTGGGAAATCTGGGAATTGTTTGGAATTTGTCAAGGGAAAGTCCGCGATTCCCGAATAGGCTGAACAGTTTGAAGTTGGAACGCTTTGAACCGGTTGAAAAATATGGAAATGTTGAAAGTTTGAAAAATGGCCAATTCATTTTGAATGGGAAAAATGTCCCGGAAAACCTGTAATTCTGGGAAATCTGGGAATGTTTTTGGAATTTGTCAAGGGATTCCCCAATAGGCTGAACAGTTTGAAGTTGGAACGCTTTGAACCGGTTGAAAAATATGGAAATGGTGAAAGTTTGAAAAATGGCCAATTAATTTTGAATAGGAAAAATGTCCCGGAAAACCTGGAATTCTGGGAAATCTGGGATTTTTTTTGGAATTTGTCAAGGGATTCCCGAATAGGCTGAACAGTTTGAAGTTGGAACGCTTTGAACCGGTTGAAAAATATGGAAATGGTGAAAGTTTGAAAAATGGCCAATTCATTTTGAATGGGAAAAATGTCCCGGAAAACCTGGAATTCTGGGAAATCTGGGAATTGTTTGGAATTTGTCAAGGGAAAGTCCGCGATTCCCGAATAGGCTGAACAGTTCGAAGTCGGAACGCTTTGAACCGGTTGAAAAATATGGAAATGGTGAAAGTTTGAAAAATGGCCAATTCATTTTGAATGGGAAAAATGTCCCGGAAAACCTGGAATTCTGGGAAATCTGGTAATTTTTTTGGAATTTGTCAAGGGATTCCCGAATAGGCTGAACAGTTTGAAGTTGGAACGCTTTGAATTGGGTGAAAAATGTGGAAGGTAGAGCACGCCAAAATGTGAATCATATTGCTGCTTTCTTTCATTTCTTTACTTAATCCATCCCATCATTTAATTCCAATGATTGTCACACGCACACACACACTAGGTGTGGTGAAATGTGTCCTCTGCATTTGACCCATTACCCTTGATCACCCCCTGGGAGGTGAGGGGAGCAGTGGGCAGCAACGGTGGCCGCGCCCCAGAATCATTTTTGGTGATTAAACCCCCAAATTCCAAGCAGGGATGTAATGGCTCCCACTTTTATAGTCTTTGGTATGACTCGGCCGGGGTTTGAACTCACAACCTACCCATCTCAGGGCGGACACTCTAACCACTAGGCCACCGAGTAGCTAGCCTAAATAGCATGTTAGCATCGATTAGCTTGCAGTCATGCGGTGGCCAAATATGCCTTATTAGTACTCCAACAAGTCAATAACATCAACAAAGCTCACTTTTGTGCATTCACGCACAGTATAAAACGTTTGGTGGACAAAATGTGACAAAGAAGGAGTGGCATAAAACACTTGTTTATGTGGCAGTGTCGGAGAAAGTTGTACATGTAAACAAACTGGTCAGTCACAGTCCACCCAACAGTGAGTTCAAACGCCGCTGAATTTAGTAGGACAAAACGGCACTCGCCAAATACTGTCATCAGTGAAACATAAACACAAACATATTAAACAGTGGTAGTTATAACTATTAGGTTTGTGTCATGTTTGTCCTCCTACAGAAACCATATTACAACAAAAAACAGATCTTTCACCCCATTTTTTTTCCATTTCCATGCATTTTTGAAAAAGCTCCATGGAGCCACCAGGGCGCCACTAAAGAGCTGACCCCGCTCTAGGGACACATATTACAGTTAGAACATCAATAAACAGTCTCACAGGCGGCCTTTAAATGTTAAACGTGACGCACGTACCAGAGGAACACTGCGTGATCTATAATCCTGCTTCTAGTCAGGCAGTTCTACTGTAGATCACAGGTGTCAAACTCAGGGAACATCAATTCAGCAGTTGACCCAGCGTGGCGAACTTCAGCAATTAAGAAGCTGAACTTACTTCACCATCACCACCACATCTTTGCCACAGTTGTACTGTATTGTACTAACTGTTCTTACTGCAATAAGGCACTTTTGGTAGCCATCCACAAGTTCTGTGGTCAGATGAAACAAAAATGGAGCTGTTTGGCCACAATACCCAGCAATATGTTTGGAGGACAAAAGGCGAGGCCTTTAATCCCAGGAACACCAAGCCTACCGTCAAGCATGGTGGTGCATACTTGCCAACCCTCCCGGATTTTCCGGGAGACTCCCGAAATTCAGCGCCTCTCCCGAAAACCTCCCGGGACAAATTTTCTCCCGAAAATCTCCCGAAATTCAGGCGGAGCTGGAGGCCACGCCCCCTCCAGCTCCATGCGGACCTGAGTCCGCTTTCCCACAATATAAAGAACGTCTGCAGTAAAGCAGTCCGTCTGCCGTAAACAGCAATGTTGTGACACTCTTAAACAGGACAATACGGCCATCTAGTGCATTTGATGAAAGCACTTTTGTGCGTGCCACACAGCAATGCATCATCAGAGAGGGTGTTCAGCATGGTTAGAAAAATAGTGACAGAGAATAGAACAAGGATGGACAATTCAACCCTTAACTCAACAATGAGTAGATGAGTGTTATGTGTGTGTATATGTGTAAATAAATGAACACTGAAATTCAAGTATTTCTTTTATATATATATATATATATATATATATATATATATATATATATATATATATATATATATATATATATATAGCTAGAATTCACTGAAAGTCAATTATTTCTTATATATATATATATATATATTTGTATATATATATATATATATATATATATATATATAAATATATATCCATCCGTCCATTTTCTACCGCTTATTCCCTTCGGGGTCGCGGGGATATATATATATATATATATATATATGTATATATATATATATATATATGTCTTAATAAGGTTATCCAAAAAAATAGTGCTCGATACCGTAGTAGAGCGCAATATATGTATGTGTGGGAAAAAAATCACAAGACTACTTCATCTCTACAGGCCTGTTTCATGAGGGGTTCCCTCAATCATCAGGAGATTTTAATGGGAGCATTCACATACCATGGTTTATATAGGGCACAGAGTGGGTGGGTGCAGGCTGGCGTAGGGGCGTGGTGATTGGCTCATGTGTTGCCTAGGAGGTGTTTCCGTCTGTGGCGGCATGCTGATACAATTTCGCTGCGCTTGTTGAGGGATGACAGGTCTGGACGGTATATAATAAACAGTTTCTCTTTCAAGCATAGGTTGCATCTTTTATTACCACTATTGTAAGGTGTGCTGGATGCAAGAATTTGCCATGTTATTGAATATTCAACATTATTGTCTTTGAGGTCCCAAATGTGTTTGCTGAGTTCTGTGGTATTCCGCAGGTTTTGGTTCCTGAAAGAAGCCTTGTGATTGTTCCATCTGGTTTTAAACTCTCCCTCGGTTAATCCTACATATGTGTCGGATGTGTTAATGTCCTTGTGTGTTACCTTAGATTGGTAAACAACTGATGTTTGTAAGCACCCCCCGTTGAGAGGGCAATCAGGTTTCTTGCGGCAGTTGCAGCCTTTGTTGGTTTTGGGGTCGCTCTGTCCGGGGGCCGACGGCTCATTTGCAATTGTTTTGTTGTGGTTTGAGATAATTTGTCGTATATTGTTCATACAGCTTTAGCTCAATTTAATGTTGTTCTTGTTGAATACTTTTCTTAGGGTGTTGCCTTTGGGAAAGTGTTTGTCAATCAGAGTGAGGAATTTGTGGCCAATGTTAGTTGAGACGTTTTTGCTGTATGGGGGGTTGTACCAGATGATGTTGTTTTGTTTTCTGTTCTTTTTTGGTTGGTTTCCTGGCGTGGGTTCATAGGTGAGGGTGAAATTGTATCCGCTTTCATCAAGGGCTTTTTGGTACGGGGGGGTTGCTTGGTCAAATTCAGCTTTGCTAGATGACAGCATCGATAGCCTTTTATTAATTCCGGTAGGTATTCTTTTCGTGGTGGTGGGTGGGTGGTTGCTGTCATGGTGCACGTATTGGAGTGTTGTGTTGGATTTCGTGAATGGTTGGTAGCTGTTATTTCTCAGGTTGAAAGTGACGTCGAGGAAGTTGACGGTTTGCTTGTTGGCTTCAATCGTGATCCGTATGCCGTTCTCTTTGAAAATTTGGCATATGCGCTTCTTGGTATTCTCGCTGCTCCTTGGCGAGGCGCGACACACTGCCAGTCCGTCATCAGGTTGAGGCTAGCGAGCTGGGAGAGGAAGAAGCTCCCAACGAGTTCACACGTTTCTGCTCCGTCAAAACTTCCCATAGTGACGTCAAATAGAGATTTTAATGTCCCATTAAAATCTCCTGATGATTGAGGGAACCCCCTCATGAAACAGGCCTGTAGAGATGAAGTAGTCTTGTGATTTTTTTCCCACACATACATATATATATATATATATATATATATGTATATATGAAATACTTGACTTGGTGAATTCTAGCTGTAAATATACTCCTCCCCTCTTAACCACGCCCCCAACCACGCCCCCGCCCCAACCACGCCCCCCGCACCCACCCCCCGAAATTGGAGGTCTCAAGGTTGGCAAGTATGTGGTGGTGGTAGTATTATGCTCTGGGCCTGTTTTGCTGCCAATGGAACTGGTACTTTACAGAGAGTAAATGGGAGAATGAAAAAGGAGGATTACCTCCAAATTGTTCAGGACAAGCTAAAATCATCAGCCCGGAGGTTGGGTCTTGGGCGCAGTTGGGTGTTCCAACAGGACAATGACCCCAAACACACCTCAAAAGTGGTAAAGGAATGGCTAAATCAGGCTAGAATGAAGGTTTTAGAATGGCCTTCCCAAAGTCCTGTGTGGACAATGCTGAGGAAACAAGTCCATGTCAGAAAACCAACACATTTAGCTAAACTGCACCAATTTAGTGGTCAAGCGGTCAAGCAGAAGCTTGTGGATGGCTACCAAAAGCGCCTTATTGCAGGTAAACTTGCCAAGGGACATGTAAGCAAATATGAACATTGCTGTATGTATACTTTTGACCCTCACATTTTCAGTAGAGCCATAATAAATTCATAAAAGAAGCAAACTTCATGAATGTCTTTTGTGAGCAACAAGTATGTGCTCCAATCACTACATCACAAACAAATAAGAATGATTGTTTAGTCAAGACAGCCATGACATGATGTTCTTTACAAGTGTACGTAGACTTTTGACCAGGACTGTGTACGCAAGGTGGGCTCTTCTGGCCTGCCTGGGTCAGAGACAGTATCATGTCCTTGAGAAAGGAGGTTTTTCCTTCACGAGTGCATGAAAAGCCGCAACTTGAAAAGCGAGCCTTTTCTCTCCAAAGTGTTAGAAAAAGGTGTGGCAGATGACGGATGTAAACAGGAACACATGACTCTTACAGTACACTTTGCACTTTTACAAATCTGCAATGTATTCCAGCTGCTGAGCTTTGTCTGAGCTTGCTATGAAGAGTCTTGCACATGGTTGTAAATAACTCTGCATAAAATGAGTGAAAACTGCTTTTGTTTCTAACTCTGCAAACTGGTGATTAAAATGATGGCGATGATTCCTTCTCAGAGTTGACGTCCAAGAAGGAGGAGGAGCGTGCAGCAACACATCTAATCCAATTATCTTTCCCACCAGGGGCCACTGGAAGTGTTTTCCAAATAATAGTCATAGTTGGCATTCCAGGACCACCGCTGTCTCGGACTTTTAAAAGCCTTGATTGGAAGAACAGAAAGGGGCCTCAAAAGTGCCTCTTTTGGGGTTTTTTTTTTTGATCAGAAGGAGGCAAACCAGACTGTTGTGATGTATTGTCTGCTGACTTCTCATCTTGGATCCGATGAGGGCGAGATGAGAGATGTGGGGGCCGCACTCTTTTCTTTGGCAGGACGACACACGGCTCGCCTTCGTCTAGACGCCTCGTGTAAACAAGACTTAATGAGCCCACTGGTGGAGCACCGACACACTAGAAGAGAGACTCAATCTGTCCAGCTCTTTGTCTGGCTTATCTGCAGTCACCATCAAAAGTTTACATTAGAGATGCGCGGATAGGCAATTATTTCATCCGCAACCGCATCACAAAAGTCGTCAACCATCCGCCATCACCCGAACCAACATTTTATCAAAACCACACCCACCCGCACCCGCCCGTTGTTATATATCTAATATAGACGATGCAAGGCATTAGTGAGGTTATAAAGCTTTTGCCTGTTAAAGAAAGGAGACTGATCCAATGCAGCAGAGACATTCAATGTGTGCCATGCATCTCTTGGCCACGCATTCGTGGCTAAGAGATATTAATGCGTGATACTATTATTTATCATTATTATAATATTATTGTCATTTCCATTAAGAAAGTGTTGACTATTGTTGCCAATGCCCTCAGATCAGGAGTGCGTTCCTCACACTTTCTGTGCGCAGTTGCAGCAAGCAGAACGATGCTTTTAAGAAGTTAAAAAAATGTTTTAGAAAGACTAGGCCTATATTTTCGTTAGGTAAAAAAAATGTTCTGAATTTATTTCAATGAATATTAAGTTGTTAACGTTATAATGCTCAAATAGGGACGAGGGCGGGGTGCACAGTGAAGCAGTGAACAATTTTGCGACAAAGATGAACCTTTATTGATTGATCTGCAGCCATGACAAAATATCAGACAATCTCCATTGTCAACGACAGGCAGGAAAATAAAGATAAACACATAGCCTATGTTCTAGGCATAGGCTCATACGTTTTTAAGTTGAAATAAAATAAAAAATAAAAAATGTGCCTCATAAGCCTTAGGCTGTCAATCACGCGCACAAACTTAAATTATACAATAACATATGTATGTCATCTCTATTTAAACAAAAATAAATTAAATAAATAATAATAACAAATTACCTGCAACTTATTGGCCAAGGCAAATAGCTGAAGGGGGGAAATCAAACCCATCAGACTGCACTTTATCATCAAACTTGAATTATAATGAAAATAGACAAACAAAGCAGGCTAAATATCCTTACATTGTCGCCAATCGGAGATGCGCTTCACTTGAAAGCGAGGCCAAATAATTATTCACACATAGTAGTATATCTCCAATAGAAAAAAAACACAATAAACAACGCAATTGCCTTAATTCCTTTGCATTGTAGTGCGCCCAAACAACACGTAACCATCTCAATTATTTAGCTGACCGAACTCAATATAGGTTAGACATGGGCTTATTTGGTATAGCCTATAGGTAACGTAGACTAATTCGTTTAACATATCCAACCGTATGTCTACTTACTTTTTTTTCTGTTAGCACTATGCAGGAATAAAATGGCATCTACAGTGCCAGGATTCATGCGAGAGCGCCTGGCCTCTAAAATGCGCCCTGCTGCGCTGAAGGAGCGCTCACTTGCGCCACTTGTTGCTGGGACGCGGTGCCTGATGAACAATTGACTGTTTCAAAGAGTGTTGCTCGTTTTTCGTATGTGGGTAACAACATTTAACTATGTATATATATTTCCGAATTGGTTCAACCGCCAACCGCCCGCTTCTATTTAAAATCTATTTTTACCCGCCCGACCCGCGGTTTATCCGCGGACTCCGCGGTTGTGTCCGCAAACCGCGCATCTCTAGTGTACGTACACTTTTAAAGAACATCATGTCATGGCTGTCTTGACTTTACAATCATTTTTATGTTTTTGTGATGTAGTGATTGGAGCACATACTTGTTGGTCACAAAAAAACATTCATGAAGTTTGCTTCTTTTATGAATTTATTATGGCTCTACTGAAAATGTGAGGGTCAAAAGTATACATACAGCAATGTTAATATTTGCTTACATGTCCCTTGGCAAGTTTACCTGCAATAAGGCGCTTTTGGTAGCCATCCACAAGCTTCTGCTTGACCACTTGACCACTAAATTGCTGCAGTTCAGCTAAATGTGTTGCTTTTCTGACATGGACTTGTTTCTTCAGCATTGTCCACACAGACTTTGGGAAGGCCATTCTAAAACCTTCATTCTAGCCTGATTTAGCCATTCCTTTACCACTTTTGAGGTGGGTTTGGGGTCATTGTCCTGTTGGCGCTTTTGGTAGCCATCCACAAGCTTCTGCTTGACCACTTGACCACTAAATTGCTGCAGTTCAGCTAAATGTGTTGCTTTTCTGACATGGACTTGTTTCTTCAGCATTGTCCACACGTTTAAGTCAGGACTTTGGGAAGGCCATTCTAAAACCTTCATTCTAGCCCAGGGGTCGGCAACCCGCGGCTCTTTGATCCTTCTGATGCGGCTCAGCAGCTTACTTGCTGAACCCCCCGATTTTCCCGTGAGACTTCCGGATTCACGGATTTCAGTTTCTCTCGCAGAAAACTCCCCCGGTATTAATATTCACCGATTTTCACCCTCACAGCTATAATAAGGGCGTGCCATGATGGTACAACATTTGGCGCCTTCATACAATTTATATTAACAGCGTGCTAGCCCAACACTTGTTATACAATAAACATCTTCTGCTTGCACACGTACGTGACAGCAAGGCATACTTGGTCAACAGCCACACAGGTTACACTGACGGTGACCATATAAAACAACTTTAACACTCTTACTAATAATGCGCCACACTTTGAACCAAAACCAAACAAGAATGACAAACACATTTTGGGAGAACATCTGCACCTTTACACAACATAAACACAACAGAACAAACACCCAGAGTCCCATGCAGCCCTGACTCTTCCGGGCTACATTATACACCCCTGCTACCCCCCCCCCCCCTCTCTCTCTCTGTGCGTCAGTTGAGGTGGGCGGGGTTTGGTAGCGGGGGGTGTATAATGTATCCCGGAAGAGTTAGGGCTGCATGGGATTCTGGGTATTTGTCCTGTTGTGTTTATGTTGTGTTAAGGTGCAGATGTTCTCCCAAAATGTGTTTGTCATTCTTGTTTAGTGTGGGTTCACAGTGTGGCGCATTATTAGTAAGAGTGTTAAAACATTTTTTTATACCGCCACAGTCAGTGCAACCTGTGTGGTTGCTGTCACCTACGTGAGCAAGCAAAAGCCACGTACAACGTGAGGCTGATCAGGCACACTGTTTATGGTGGGTGTTATATACTGTACCAACACGGCACGCATGACGCTGACAAGCGCCATTCAGTTAAAACCCGCGTGCCGCACCAGCTTGCAAATCCCACATAAAGGTGTGGGCAGCGTGTCTGAGACCCCTGGTTTATACATAGCACAAAGCAAAAAAAATTTATTTGTATACAGTGTTATTTCATTTAAAATTTCATAAATGTTTTGCGGCTCCCATTGTTTTTTTATAATTTGTGAAACTGGTCAAAATGGCTCTTTGACTGGTAAAGGTTGCCGACCCCTGTTCTAGCCTGATTTAGCCATTCCTTTACCACTTTTGAGGTGTGTTTGGGGTCATTGTCCTGTTGGAACACCCAACTGCGCCCAAGACCCAACCTCCGGCCTGATGATTTTAGCTTGTCCTGAACAATTTGGAGGTAATCCTCCTTTTTCATTGTTCCATTTACTCTCTGTAAAGCAGCAGTTCCATTGGCAGCAAAACAGGCCCAGAGCATAATACTACCACCACCATGCTTGACAGTAGGAGTGGTGTTCCTGGGATTAAAGGCCTCACCTTTTCTCCTCCAAACATATTGCTGGGAATTGTGGCCAAAAAGCTCCATTTTTGTTTCATCTGACCACTGAACTTTCCTCCAGAAGGTCTGATCTTTGTCCATGACAGCCATGACATTATGTTCTTTACAAGTGTATGTCAACTTTTGACCACGACTGTACACAGTATAAATATTGTAACCTAGTTGCATTATTTTTAAACTTAGAAACAGACACATTATACTTTCTTTTGGCAGGAGAAACTTCCTGTTCTAGACATATGTCCAACGTCCGTAAACAGATCTTCTATTTTTAGATAGTAGCTCAGACAGTTTATACAAGTTATGACATTTAGCCTGCTATCCTGCTTCTCCAGGAATTTGCAGTATCTCTGGTCTGTTAGTTTCTCCAAGTGCGGAGATCAATCACAGTTTTATGATCATTTCAATTTGAAACGGTTATACTAACTGTCAGGAGTTCTACCGCGGTCTTTCGTTTATACGTGTAATCGTTACGTCCGTAATACAGACACACAATCCCGAATTCCAGCATGAAGACCATTATTTGGACCACATACTTGGTACCTCTGTTACAAAATACGTTTACCAGCATTAATGCTACAATGAATCTAATAGCAGAAACATACTTGCCAACCTTGAGACCTCCGATTTCGGGAGGTGGGGGGCGTGGTCGGGGGTGGGGCGGGGGCGTGGTTGGGGGCGTGGTTAAGATATATATATATATATAAGAAATATTTGACTTTCAGTGAATTCTAGAAATATATATATTTTATTATATATACATACATATATATATATATATATATATATATATATATATATATATATATATATATATATATATATATATATATATATATATATGTATATATATATATATATATATATATATATATATACCGTATTTTCCGCACCATAAGGCGCCCTGGGTTATAAGCCGCGCCTTCAATGAACGGCATATTTCAAAACTTTGTCCACCTATAAGCCGCCCCGTGTTATAAGCCGCATCTAACTGCGCTAAAGGAATGTCAAAAAAACAGTCAGATAGGTCAGTCAAACTTTAATAATATATTAAAAACCAGCGTGATGTGGGCGCGCATGGAGTCGTATATCAACATGGACGGAGCTGCGTGAAAAAAGCCACCCGGCCTCTTCGCGTAAACTTACCTTAACCACTCGCTCATCTTTTCTTCATCCATCCATCCCTTCGAGTTAGCTTTTATGATGACGCCGGCTGGAAAGGTCTCTTTTGGCAAGGTCTTCCTTTTGAATATCACCATGGGTGGAAGTTTCTGGCCATTAGCATGGCAAGCTAGAACCACAGTGAAGGATGACTTCTCATTCCCTGTGGTGCGAATATTCACCGTACGTGCTCCCGTTGTATCCACAGTGCGGTTCACAGGAATATCAAAAGTCAGTGGAACCTCGTCCATGTTGATAATGTTCTCTGGCCGGATCTTTTTTTCAGCTATCTTGTTTTTACAATATGCACGGAAAGTAGCCAGCTTTTCTTGAAAGTCTTTAGGCAGTTGCTGTGAAATAGTAGTCCGTGTGCGGATGGAGAGATTGCGTCTTTTCATGAACCGGATCCCTGTCGTTTAGTAGGAGCCATTTTGTGGTCTTTACAGATGTAAACACACAAAGGAAATGAAACGTACGGTAATATCCGCGCGCTTCTTCTTCTTCTACGCGGGCGGGTGGTTGCTTACAGTAGAAGAAGAAGCGCTTCCTGTTCTATGGGGGCGGGTGCTTACCTTGGCGGTTGCTTGCGTAGAAGAAGAAGCACTTCCTCTTCTACGGGGAAAAAAGATGGCGGCTGTTTACCGTAGTTGCGAGACCGAAACTTTATGAAAATGAATCTTAATATTAATCCATATATAAAGCGCACCGGGTTATAAGCCGCACTGTCCGCTTTTGAGTAAATTTGTGGTTTTTAGGTGCGGCTAATAGTGCGGAAAATACGGTATATATATATATATATATATATATATATATATATATATATATATATATATATATATATATATATATATATATATATATATATATGTATATATAAATAAAAGAAATACTTGAATTTCAGTGTTCATTTATTTACACATATACACACACATAACACTCATCTACTCATTGTTGAGTTAAGGGTTGAATTGTCCATCCTTGTTCTATTCTCTGTCACTATTTCAGAACACACACATTATACAAATATACATTATAAAACCAATAAGAAAACGGGAGCTCTAATTTGGGAGTCTGAATTAGGATCAGAAGTTCCTATATAAACATTGCGTACTCACGTCGCCATTTTGTATTGATTACTGCAGCTGTGCACTGGATTCATTCACAAATACAAACTACAACTCACAAACACTTTAGAGTTAGGCTCCACCATCAGAATGTGTACTTAAACTTATAAAGATCACATGGATATTATTCAGTGAGTTGATTCACCAAAACTAACCTGTTATACAGGAGGAAAAAGCACACAGGACGTTTCAATTGTTCACAGACTGGTCGCTCTCATCAGAATGACAAGACACTTCCGGTCTGCAGGTGATAGCATTCAATTGGGAAGAAACGCCCTACTGCCGCCTACTGACCAATGTGAATACTGATAAATGTGTAATGACCGCTCCAAAAACGAATTCAAAGCACAAAATAAAATAAATAAATCAACACAAAAATGTGACACATTATGGGTGGGTCACATATGCATGTACAGTAGATGGCAGTATTGTCCTGTTTAAAAGTGTCACAACATTGCTGTTTACGGCAGACAAACTGCTTTACGGTAGGTAGACGAAAACTGCTGTTGTTGTGTGTTGTTACCGCGCTGGGAGGACGTTAATGAAACTGCCTCACAATAAACCCACATAAGAAACCAAGAACTCGCCCTCGATCATTAGCTGTTTATATTGTGGGAAAGCGGACGTGTGAACAGGCTGTCAACACGTCACTCAGGTCCGCATGGAGCTGGAGGGGGCGTGGCCTCCAGCTCCGCCTGAATTTCGGGAGATTTTCGGGAGTCTCCCGAAAAATCCGGGAGGGTTGGCAAGATCTTGCCCCAAGTGGAGGAGTTCAAGTACCTCGGAGTCTTGTTCACGAGTGGGGGAAGAGTGGATCGTGAGATCGACAGGCGGATCGGTGCGGCGTCTTCAGTAATGCGGACGCTGTATCGATCCGTTGTGGTGATGAAGGAGCTGAGCCGGAAGGCAAAGCTCTCAATTTACCGGTCGATCTACGTTCCCATTCTCACCTATGGTCATGAGCTTTGGGTTATGACCGAAAGGACAAGATCACGGGTACAAGCGGCCCAAATGAGTTTCCTCCGCCGGGTGGCGGGTCTCTCCCTTAGAGATAGGGTGAGAAGCTCTGTCATCCGGGGGGAGCTCAAAGTAAAGCCGCTGCTCCTCCACATCGAGAGGAGCCAGATGAGGTGGTTCGGGCATCTGGTCAGGATGCCACCCGAACGCCTCCCTAGGGAGGTGTTTAGGGCACGTCCCACCGGTAGGAGGCCGCGGGGAAGACCCAGGACACGTTGGGAAGACTATGTCTCCCGGCTGGCCTGGGAACGCCTCGGGGTCCCACAGGAAGAGCTGGACGAAGTGGCTGGGGAGAGGGAAGTCTGGGCTTCCCTGCTTAAGCTGCTGCCCCCGCGACCCGACCTCGGATAAGCGGAAGAAGATGGATGGATGGATGGGTTGGCAAGTATGAGCAGAAAGTATGAAATTCCTGTGGAGAATGTGATGAACCTCTCGTACCAGATGAGTTGCAGATCTTTTAGGGACATGTCACAGCCCATTGTTTATCTTAAAAGCATGCAATTGTAACGTTTTAAGCTGACTTTTACAGCTCGGCCTGACATTTAGGGCGACCGTAAAGCCCCTTTAAGTCAGAGCTCCAGAGCTCTAAAAGCACAATGTATTCATTCTAATATCTAAAATGTTCTATTAGGTCCAAGCAGCCTCAACCCCAGCATGACACGATGACTTCTCAGCCCTCAGCTCATTTTGATGAATGTGCACGGTAAAATTCCCCGAGTGAAAGCTTTAAATCCTTGGGAAGAAGAGTTCTGCTCTTCCAGACACTTCACCTCCTCCCTACCTGACCTGACTTATTACCTCGGACCAGGCGACACAATGCAAACTCTCACAACTCTTCACAGGCACAAATCTCGCTCTTTCGACACATTCGAGGAACCTCAAAACAACTCCTGGATGACGTTTACTTGATTAACAGTTCGGTGCGTCGGTCAGCGTTTAAGCGGCAGACGGGGAGGCCGCTTTGCCAAAAGGCGGACGAGCTTTGGCAGGCGGTCTGGACACACAATTACACAAACCACAAGTGAGAGAAGGATCGGGGCGGCTGATTGTTGAGCAAACCGCAAGATGGCCACAAAGCTATTCCACATCTGATGGTTCTGGTCTCGTTTTCTACAGTATATTCAAGGCTACTGTAATACAATCCGGGGCAGTTAATGACCTAAACCACAACGACGACTTGGCCGTTAATTAAATGCAGGTGATAATTGGAGAGAGGCTGTTATTTCCTTAACGTGAAAACTCATTAAAGTTCTTTTTTTTTTTACTTTAAATGGGACTTATTATGAAAAAACAACTTTTCTGACCTATTGGTACCTGTTTTTGTGTATTTGAGATCTGCAAAAGTCCTGAAAATTTGAAATCGAGATCTCTCTGCGCTGCTGACCTGTCTCCGCTTGGGATGGTCTCCTGCTGGCCCCACTATGGACTGGACTCTCACTATTATGTTAGATCCACTATGGACTGAACTCTCACTATTATTATGTTGGATCCAATATGGACTGGACTCTCACTATTATTATGTTGGATCCACTATGGACTGGACTCTCACTATTATTATGTTAGATCCACTATGGACTGGACTCTCACTATTATTATGTTGGATCCAATATGGACTGGACTCTCACTATTATTATGTTGGATCCACTATGGACTGGACTCTCACTATTATTATGTTAGATCCACTATGGACTGGACTCTCACTATTATTATGTTGGATCCAATATGGACTGGACTCTCACTATTATTATGTTGGATCCACTATGGACTGGACTCTCACTATTATTATGTTAGATCCACTATGGACTGGACTCTCTCACTATTATGTTAGATCCACTATGGACTAGACTCTCACACTATTATGTTAGATCCACTATGGACTGGACTCTCACTATTATTATGTTAGATCCACTATGGACTGGACTCTCTCACTATTATGTTAGATCCACTATGGACTAGACTCTCACACTATTATGTTAGATCCACTATGGACTGGACTCTCACACTATTATGTTAGATCCACTATGGACTGGACTCTCACGATTATGTTAGATCCACTATGGACTGGACTCTCACTATTATGTTAGATCCACTATGGACTGGACTCTCACGATTATGTTGGATCCACTATGGACTGGACTCTCACTATTATGTTAGATCCACTATGGACTGGACTCTCACACTATTATGTTAGATCCACTATGGACTGGAGTCTCACTATTGTGTTAGATCCACTATGGACTGGACTCTCACACTATTATGTTAGATCCACTATGGACTGGACTCTCACTCTTATGTTAGATCCACTATGGACTGGACTTTCACACTGTTATGTTAGATCCACTATGGACTGGACTCTCACACTATTATGTTAGATCCACTATGGACTGGACTCTCACTATTATGTTAGATCCACTATGAACTGGACTCTCACGATTATGTTAGATCCACTATGGACTGGACTCTCACTATTATGTTAGATCCACTATGGACTGGACTTTCACACTGTTATGTTAGATCCACTATGGACTGGACTCTCACACTATTATGTTAGATCCACTATGGACTGGACTCTCACACTATTATGTTAGATCCACTATGGACTGGACTCTCACTATTATGTTAGATCCACTATGGACTGGACTCTCACACTACTATGTTAGATCCACTATGGACTGGACTCTCACACTATTATGTTAGATCCACTATGGACTGGACTCTCACTATTATGTTAGAGCCACTATGGACTGGACTCACACTATTATGTTAGATCCACTATGGACTGGACTCTCACACTATTATGTTAGATCCACTATGGACTGGACTCTCACTATTATGTTAGAGCCACTATGGACTGGACTCTCACTATTATGTTAGATCCACTATGGACTGGACTCCCACAATATTATGTTAGATCCACTATGGACTGGACTCTCACTATTATGTTAGATCCACTATGGACTGGACTCTCACACTATTATGTTAGATCCACTATGGACTGGACTCTCACTATTATGTTAGATCCACTATGGACTGGACTCTCACTATTATGTTAGATCCACTATGGACTGGACTCTCACTATTATGTTACATCCACTATGGGGGGGGGGGGGGGGGGGGCTTGTGCAGCCCTTTGAGACACTCATGATTTAGGCCTATATAAATTGATTGATAGATTGAATCAAACCATGGCGCAGATACTTATAAAACAATCTCACCTTTATTTATACTTCCTCCTAGGGCTGGGCGATATATCGACTATGCTCGATATATAACAGATACTGTTTTAATGCCATAGACCGGCTGTTATTTTCTTTTGTAGACCATGGATCCGACAATTACATCAGTCGCTTAGAACGATGTAGAATAGAATAGAATAGAAAACAATTGAAAACAAACTTTATTGATCCCAGGGTGAAATTCAGCACCACAGTTCGCTCACAATAGACAATAAACACTTAGGAATTTTTTTTACATGTGAATAATATAAATACAGTCTATTATACAGCATTATTCACATGTGAATAATATACATACAGTCTATTACACAGCATTATTCACATGTGAATAATATAAATACAGTCTATTATACAGCATTATTCACATGTGAATAATATAAATACAGTCTATTATACAGCATTACTCACATGTGAATAATATAAATACAGTCTATTATACAGCATTATTCACATGTGAATAATATAAATACTGTCTATTATACAGCATTATTCACATGTGAATAATATAAATACAGTCTATTATACAGCATTATTCACATGTGAATAATATAAATACAGTCTATTATACAGCATTATTCACATGTGAATAATATAAATACAGTCTATTATACAGCATTATTCACATGTGAATAATATAAATACAGTCTATTATACAGCATTATTCACATGTGAATAATATAAATACAGTCTATTGTACAGCCTTATTCACATGTGAATAATATAAATACAGTCTATTATACAGCATTATTCACATGTGAATAATATAAATACAGTCTATTGTACCGCATTATTCACATGTGAATAATATAAATAAAGTCTATTATACAGCATTATTCACATGTGAATAACATAAATACAGTCTATTATACAGCATTATTCACATGTGAATAATATAAATACAGTCTATTACACAGCATTATTCACATGTGAATAACATAAATACTGTCTATTATACAGCATTATTCACATGTGAATAATATAAATACAGTCTATTATACAGCCTTATTCACATGTGAATAATATAAATACAGTCTATTATACAGCATTATTCACATGTGAATAATATAAATACAGTCTATTGTACCGCATTATTCACATGTGAATAATATAAATACAGTCTATTATACAGCATTATTCACATGTGAATAACATAAATACTGTCTATTATACAGCATTATTCACATATGAATAATATAAATACAGTCTATTATACAGCATTATTCACATGTGAATAATATAAATACAGTCTATTATACAGCATTATTCACATGTGAATAACATAAATACAGTCTATTATACAGCATTATTCACATGTGAATAATATAAATACAGTCTATTATACAGCATTATTCACATGTGAATAATACAAATACAGTCTATTATACAGCATTATTCACATGTGAATAACATAAATACAGTCTATTATACAGCATTATTCACATGTGAATAATATAAATACAGTCTATTATACAGCATTATTCACATGTGAATAATATAAATACAGTCTATTATACAGCATTATTACATGTGAATAATATAAATAAAGTCTATTATACAGCATTATTCACATGTGAATAACATAAATACAGTCTATTATACAGCATTATTCACATGTGAATAATATAAATACAGTCTATTATACATCATTATTCACATGTGAATAATATAAATATAGTCTATTACACAGCATTATTCACATGTGAATAACATAAATACTGTCTATTATACAGCATTATTCACATGTGAATAATATAAATACAGTCTATTATACAGCATTATTCACATGTGAATAATATAAATACAGTCTATTATACAGCATTATTCACATGTGAATAACATAAATACAGTCTATTATACATCATTATTCACATGTGAATAGTATAAATAGAGTCTATTACACAGCATTATTCACATGTGAATAATATAAATACAGTCTATTATACAGCATTATTCACATGTGAATAATATAAATACAGTCTATTATACAGCATTATTCACATGTGAATAATATGAATACATTACACATTATATTACAATGTGTGGGTTTGAAAGGCACACCCTTGAAATGGTTTAGGTCATATCTGACAAACAGAACTTTTAAGATCCAAATTGATGATTCGGCTTCGGCCTGTGCTCCCTTGTCCTGTGGTGTCCCTCAGGGTTCAATCCTAGGACCAGTCCTGTATTCAGTCTACATCCTGCCCATTCAACACATTTAAAAAAAAACATAATTTATCATATCTTCTTTATGCGAATGGTACGCAAATCTATGTCCCTTTTAAAAAAAAGAAAAATGACACAAGTTTAAAATCACTTTTAAATTGTCTTGAGGACATAAACGCATGGTTGGCATTAAAGACTTTCTCAACTTAAATGAGAACAAGACGGAAATTATTTTATTTGACTCCAAAGTCAAACAGAATGCTCCCCCCAGTGACCTGGACCCCCCGATGACTTATTTAAAACCCACAGTCACAAATCCTGGTTTTAAGTTCGACAATGATTTTAAATTGGAGCAGCAGGTTAAAACTCTGTTGTACGACGTGATTTTTATCATCTAAGACTTTTAGCAAAAATCAGTTTTATCTTTTAACGACTTTTGAGTGGGTAATCCATGCTTTTTAACTGCCACTAAAAAACATGAACACATTACCCCTATTTTAAGAATCCCTTCACTGGCTCCCAGTTCATTTTACAATTCATTTTAAAATATTGTTGTTTGTGTTCAAATCTCTTAACGGACTAGCGCCACAATGTATGTCAGACTTTTTAAAAATGTACACCCCCCCACAAGGTCTCCGAGGTCAGCTGATCAGGTTCTTCTTGTCGTCCCAAAAACCCTGTTTAAAATCCAGAGTTGATGGTGCATTTTCTGCTGTGGCCATACTTGCCAACCCTCCCGGATTTTCCGGGAGACTCCCGAAATTCAGCGCCTCTCCCGAAAACATCCCGGGACAAATTTTCTCCCGAAAATCTCCCGAAATTCAGGCGGAGCTGGAGGCCACGCCCCCTCCAGCTCTATACGGACCTGAGTGACGTGTTGACAGCCTGTTCACACGTCCGCTTTCTCACAATATAAACAGCTAATGATGGAGGGCGAGTTCTTGGTTTCTTATGTGGGTTTATTGTTAGGCAGTTTCATTAACGTCCTCCCAGCGCGGTAACAACACACAACAACAGCAGTCAAGTTTTCGTCTATCTTAAAGCAGTTCGTCTGCCGTAAACAGCAATGTTGTGACACTCTTAAACAGGACAATACTGCCATCTACTGTACATGCATATGTGACCCACCCATAATGTGTCACATTTTTGTGTTGATTTATTTATTTTATTTTGTGGTTTGAATTCGTTTTTGGAGCTGTCATTCCACATTTATCAGTATTCACATTGGTCAGTAGGGGGCAGTAGGGCGTTTCTTCCCAATTGAATGCTATCACCTGCAGACCGGAAGTGTCTTGTCATTCTGATGAGCGCGACCAGTCTGTGAACAATTGAAACGTCCTGTGTGCTTTTTCCTCCTGTATAACAGGTTAGTTTTGGTGAATCAACTCACTGAATAATATACATGTGATCTTTATAAGTTTAAGTACACATTCTGATGGTGGAGCCTAACTCTAAAGTGTTTGTGAGTTGTAGTTTGTATTTGTGAATGAATCCAGTGCACAGCTGCAATAATCAATACAAAAAGGCGACGTGAGTGCGCAATGTTTATATAGGAACTTCTGATCCTAATTCAGACTCCCAAATTAGAGCTCCCGTTTTCTTATTGATTTTATAATGTATATTTGTTTAATGTGTGTGTTCTGAAATAGTGACAGAGAATAGAACAAGGATGGACAATTCAACCCTTAACTCAACAATGAGTAGATGAGTGTTATGTGTGTGTATATGTGTAAATAAATGATCACTGAAATTGAAGTATTTCTTTTATTTATATATATATATATATATATATATATATATATATATGTAATAAAATAAATATATATAGCTAGAATTCACTGAAAGTCAAGTATTTCTTATATATATATATATATCTTAACCACGCCCCCGACCACGCCCCCCACCTCCCGAAATCGGAGGTCTCAAGGTTGGCAAGTATGGCTGTGGCTCCTAAACTTTGGAACAGTATTCCTCTTGTTATTCGGACGGCTCCCTCTTTAATGACTTTTTAAATCACGTCTTAAAATATATTTTTACTCTTTGGCTTTTAAACCAGCATGAGAGAGTTGTGGGATTTTTAGTCTGTTTTATTTTCTGTGATGTATGTTATGTATTAATTATTTTTTATAGTTAAATGTTTTATATTACTGACTCTTCCAGCATGTTTGTAACCTACTCAGTGGCCTAGTGGTTAGAGCAGACCTGGACAAATTAAGGCCCCGGGGGCCACATGTGGCCCGCTGAGCTTTTCAATCTGGCCCGCCGGACATTCCCAAATAATAGTTTTAGATGTTTAAGATGTAAAGTGTAGCTGCCATTATGATGTGTACTCACCTTTTCTAATGACCGGAAGTCTTCAACTATACTAAGTCTTTCAATGCTTGGAATCTGCATCATATACTAGTTACTATGGTCATCTAATTAGTTACTATGGTCATCTAATTACTTACTATGGTCACAGGCCCGGCCCTCACCAATCTGGCGCCCTAGGCAAGATTTTAGGTGGCGCCCCCCCACATCGGCAGTGAAGTGTATATACTCACAAGAACCCGAATAGCTTTGTCTTTGACCTTTTTTTTTTTTTACTTACAACTATACCTAATATATAAAGGGGTGGAAAAGTGACTATTACCTGCAGGGCAAACATTAGCTAACCAGAAGGCAATAACAATGTAAACAAAAAACACCTGCTTAAAAGATCTAATACAAATGTCCCTGAGGAATGTAAGGTGGGAGTACTGTAATTACCTAACGTTACATTATTATTTTCCATAACAATTTAGCCCCCTCCACAATATTAACCCGACGTTAAAACAGAACTAGCTATTTATTGATTAGCAATTGCCGAATCATGTAACATTAGCTTAATGCTAAAAAGCCAGGTTACTATCACATTCTGTAACAGACAAATAATTTCATGTAGGCTAACGTTACCTACCTGCTACCTCTGTCTTTTCTCGTTTCTCCTCCTCTTCTTTTCTCTTTTTTCTTCCCTGGGCACCTGACAGTTTTGGCTGTTTTGACATCTTGTGTTGATTTTTTTGATGTGGTGACGTCCAAAAAGAGTCATGATACGGGAAGGGAGGGGGCGCACCGTGCAGGGGGAAGGGGGGGGGGGGGGTCGTAATGTTGTAACAAATAATATTTCTAATAAATAGGCTTTACTTTGCATTTTAATTAACGTGGGATTATTTTTTGTATTTAGAAATAATAGTACCAACTTTTTTTCTTTTTTTTTTTTCTCCAACATTTGTGGCACTGGCGTGGCGCCCCCTTATGGACGGCGCCCTTAGCATTTGCCTATACGGCCTATGCCACGGGCCGGCCCTGTATGGTCACTATGAGATATCTCAGATTGTAGGTGGTAGAGATGCGCGGTTTGCGGACACAACCGCGGAGTCCGCGGATGATCCGCGGGTCGGGCGGTTGAAATAAAAAAAAATTAGATTTTATCCGCGGGTCGGGTCGGGCGGTTGAAATAAAAAAAAATTAGATTTTAAATAGATTCAGGCGGGTGGCAGTTAAACCAATTCGGAAATATATATACATAGTTAAATGTTGTTACCCACATACGAAAAATGCCACAACAGAAGAAGAAAAAAAAAAGAGATGGCAACGCCGGCAGCAAACGTGGTACGCGACAAACTAAAAAAGGGAATACTAAAGACCAGGGGAAAAAAGGTAAAAAAAGTTCAGCGTGGACTCGTTTTTATGAGGTTGTAAATCAGGATGATAGTAATGCTGGCTACGTGATTTGCAAGAGCTGCGACGCTGTTTATGTCTACGACAGTCACAAAACCGGGACATCTAACATGGTGCATCACATTTGTGCAAAACCCCGAACCTCCACAAACACCCTGAGCATGAGCAGTTTCGTCCGCCGTGATCCCAGAAGAGTGCCACAGGATGTTAAAACAAGGCTTACAGATGCATGTGTGAACGCAGCTGCCTGCAGCAGTTTGAGTGGCGCGAGCGCGCTTGGAGGTGCGCTCAGCGCGGCTCCCAGATGACTGCGCACTGGTGTGCGTCTGGGCCGTGACAGCGTGGCACGCATTGAATGTCTCTGCTGCATTGGATCAGTCTCCTTTCTTTAACAGGCAAAAGCTTTATAACCTCACTAATGCCTTGCATCGTCTATATTAGATATATAACAACGGGCGGGTGGCGGATGGCGGGCGGGTGCGGTTTTGATTAAATGTTAGTTCGGGTGGATGGCGGATGGTTGACAACTTTTGTGATGCGGTTGCGGATGAAATAATTGCCTATCCGCGCATCTCTAGTAGGTGTTTTTTTTTTCACTATGTTTGTTGCATTTTGGTTGCGTTTCGGTTGATTGTAAAATATGTTGTCAATATTCAGTGTTTTATCATTCATAGTTTAATATTGTAAATCCCACATTCTTTATTTTCATGTACATTCTGGGCGTCTCATTCAGCAAAAAAAAAATTCAAATTCCATTCCGTTTTTTAAGGTGGTCTGTCATAACGTTTTTAGCTTTCAATCATTATTGTGAGGTTTTGTATTAGTGTTCCTAAAAATAGATATACCGGCCCCCAGACACACTTTTTTTTAATCTAAATCTGGCCCGGAGTTCCTTAAGGCTCTGGATGCTGTGGGGCTGTCTTGGTTGACAAGACTCTGCAGCATCGCATGGACATCGGGGGCGGTACCTCTGGATTGGCAGACCGGGGTGGTGGTTCCTCTCTTTAAGAAGGGGAACCGGAGGGTGTGCTCTAACTATCGTGGGATCACACTCCTCAGCCTTCCCGGTAAGGTCTATTCAGGTGTACTGGAGAGGAGGCTACGCCGGATAGTCGAACCTCGGATTCAGGAGGAACAGTGTGGTTTTCGTCCTGGTCGTGGAACTGTGGACCAGCTCTATACTCTGGGCAGGGTCCTTGAGGGTGCATGGGAGTTTGCCCAGCCAGTCTACATGTGTTTTGTGGACTTGGAGAAGGCATTCGACCGTGTCCCTCGGGAAGTCCTGTGGGGAGTGCTCAGAGAGTATGGGGTATCGGACTGTCTGATTGTGGCAGTCCGCTCCCTGTATGATCAGTGCCAGAGCTTGGTCCGCATTGCCGGCAGTAAGTCGGACATGTTTCCAGTGATGGTTGGACTCCGCCAAGGCTGCCCTTTGTCACCGATTCTGTTCATAACTTTTATGGACAGAATTTCTAGGCGCAGTCAAGGCGTTGAGGGGATCTGGTTTGGTGGCTGCAGGATTAGGTCTCTGCTTTTTGCAGATGATGTGGTCCTGATGGCTTCATCTGGCCAGGATCTTCAGCTCTCACTGGATCGGTTCGCAGCCGAGTGTGAAGCGACTGGGATGAGAATCAGCACCTCCAAGTCCGAGTCCATGGTTCTCGCCCGGAAAAGGGTGGAGTGCCATCTCCGGGTTGGGGAGGAGATCTTGCCCCAAGTGGAGGAGTTCAAGTACCTCGGAGTCTTGTTCACGAGTGAGGGAAGAGTGGATCGTGAGATCGACAGGCGGATCGGTGCGGCGTCTTCAGTAATGCGGACGCTGTATCGATCCGTTGTGGTGAAGAAGGAGCTGAGCCGGAAGGCAAAGCTCTCAATTTACCGGTCGATCTACGTTCCCATCCTCACCTATGGTCATGAGCTTTGGGTTATGACCGAAAGGACAAGATCACGGGTACAGGCGGCCCAAATGAGTTTCCTCCGCCGGGTGGCGGGGCTCTCCCTTAGAGATAGGGTGAGAAGCTCTGTCATCCGGGGGGAGCTCAAAGTAAAGCCGCTGCTCCTCCACATGGAGAGGAGCCAGATGAGGTGGTTCGGGGCATCTGGTCAGGATGCCACCCGAACGCCTCCCTAGGGAGGTGTTTAGGGCACGTCCGACCGGTGGGAGGCCGCGGGGAAGACCCAGGACACGTTGGGAAGACTATGTCTCCCGGCTGGCCTGGGAACGCCTCGGGGTCCCACAGGAAGAGCTGGACGAAGTGGCTGGGGAGAGGGAAGTCTGGGCTTCCCTGCTTAGGCTGCTGCCCCCGCGACCCGACCTCGGATAAGCGGAAGAAGATGGATGGATGGATGGATGGATGGCCCCCTGAGTAAAATACCTCCCAGGGGGTGAACAATGGGATGGGTCAAATGCAGAGGACACATTTCACCACTCCTAGTGTGTGTGTGACTATCATTGCTACTTTAACTGTCTGGGCAGCACTTTGTGAAACTTGTATTTTGTTTTTTTGAAATGTGCTATGTAAATAGAGTGTCTTGAATTGGATAAATACGTATTGATGAACATCCTTTGCTGCAGGAGTGCAGCAGATCTCTATCGACGACTGCTGCAAAGATGGCCAGAAGCATGCCGGCGATAAAGAAGACTGCGCGACCCTCCCGCTCATCTCCGAGTCTCAGACCTGCAGGTAAAACGGCTCCACCACCTTCCAGTGCAGACATGCAGTCTGCAGGCCTTTTCAGAGGAAATGACTCTTCAGCCATATTGCAAGAGCAGGAAAGGCTAATAATGACGAGGTAATGAGGAGTCCGCTTGCAACCTGAGGAGGACTTGCCACCCTGACTATATAGCACCAGACGAAAGGGAGGGAGAGGCTCCGGAGGGGTGAGGGGGGGATTCAGAAACCAAAGTGGACGGAGGATGGAATAACAGGGAGGTGGAAGAAAAAAAAGGTGAAGACGTGTGGTGATAGTTGTGCCCTTAAAAGGTAGTGCAGAGGAGGCGTGCACGTGGAGGTGAATTGGATTCCTGGTAAAAGCTCCATGGAGAGCTTGTTGGAAATGACACAGAAGATGCGTGGGGGTGGCTGAGCTCTTTTTCTTGTAAAATATAAAAAAAGCCCAGCGTAGATCCAGAACCACATTTTAACCGTTTAGTCTGAAGCTGTGAGATATTCTGTGAGGGAGGAAGGTCGCCTGTTCATTTTGACACTCGGCCTTTAGACCGATTGGAAGTAAAAAGTCAAGAAAATAGTTTGTAGCTCCTTTTGCTGCTAGAACAGCTTGCACTTTTCCAGGAAAAACCTTCTAGAGATGTCAACGTGTGCCTGTGGAAATCCCTGTCAATGTGGGAAGTCAGAGGTCACGGGTGTTGAACCTGGGACTGACTGTGAAGGTGTGTAGAACCTGGGACTGACTGTGAAGGTGTGTAGAACTTGGGACTGACTGTGAAGGTGTGTTGAACTTGGGACAGACTGAAGGTGTGTAGAACCTGGGACTGATTGTGAAGGTGTGTAGAACCTGGGACTGACTGTGAAGGTGTGTAGAACCTGGGACTGACTATGAAGGTGTGTAGAACCTGGGACTGACTGTGAAGGTGTGTAGAACCTGGGACTGACTGTGAAGGTGTGTAGAACTTGGGACTGACTGTGAAGGTGTGTTGAACTTGGGACAGACTGAAGGTGTGTAGAACCTGGGACTGATTGTGAAGGTGTGTAGAACCTGGGACTGACTGTGAAGGTGTGTAGAACCTGGGATTGACTATGAAGGTGTGTAGAACCTGGGACTGACTATGAAGGTGTGTAGAACCTGGGACTGACTGTGAAGGTGTGTAGAACCTGGGGTTGACTGTGAAGGTGTGCAGAACCTGGGACTGACTGTGAAGGTGTGTAGAACCTGGGACTGACTGTGAAGGTGTGTAGAACCTGGGACTGACCGTGAAGGTGTGTAGAACCTGGGACTGACTGTGAAGGTGTGTAGAATCTGGGACTGACCGTGAAGGTGTGTAGAACCTGGGACTGACTGTGAAGGTGTGTAGAACCTGGGACTGACTATGAAGGTGTGTAGAACCTGGGACTGACTATGAAGGTGTGTAGAACCTGGGACTGACTGTGAAGGTGTGTTGAACTTGGGACTGACTGTGAAGGTGTGTAGAACCTGGGACTGACTGTGAAGGTGTGTAGAACCTGGGGTTGACTGTGAAGGTGTGCAGAACCTGGGACTGACCGTGAAGGTGTGTAGAACCTGGGACTGACTGTGAAGGTGTGTAGAATCTGGGACTGACCGTGAAGGTGTGTAGAACCTGGGACTGACTGTGAAGGTGTGTAGAACCTGGGACTGACTATGAAGGTGTGTAGAACCTGGGACTGACTATGAAGGTGTGTAGAACCTGGGACTGACTGTGAAGGTGTGTTGAACTTGGGACTGACTGTGAAGGTGTGTAGAACCTGGGACTGACTGTGAAGGTGTGTAGAACCTGGGACAGACTGAAGGTGTGTAGAACCTGGGACTGACTGTGAAGGTGTGTAGAACCTGGGACAGACTGAAGGTGTGTAGAACCTGGGACTGACTGTGAAGGTGTGTAGAACCTGGGACTGATTGTGAAGGTGTGTAGAATCTGGGACTGACTATGGAGGTGTGTAGAACCTGGGACTGACTGTGAAGGTGTGTAGAACCTGGGACTGACTGTGAAGGTGTGTAGTACCTGGGACTGACTGTGAAGGTGTGTAGAACCTGGGACTGACTGTGAAGGTGTGTAGAACCTGGGACTGACTATGAAGGTGTGTAGAACCTGGGACTGACTATGAAGGTGTGCAGAACCTGGGACTGACTGTGAAGGTGTGTAGAACCTGGGACTGACTGTGAAGGTGTGTAGAACCTGGGACTGACTGTGAAGGTGTGTAGAACCTGGGACTGACCGTGAAGGTGTGTAGAACCTGGGACTGACTGTGAAGGTGTGTAGAACCTGGGACTGACTGTGAAGGTGTGTAGAACCTGGGACTGACTGTGAAGGTGTGTAGAACCTGGGACTGACTGTGAAGGTGTGTAGAACCTGGGACTGACTGTGAAGGTGTGTAGAAGCTGGGACTGACTGTGAAGGTGTGTTGAACTTGGGACTGACTGTGAAGGTGTGTAGACCCTGGGACTGAATGTGAAGGTGTGTAGAACCTGGGACTGACTGTGAAGGTGTGTAGAACCTGGGACTGATTGTGAAGGTGTGTAGAACCTGGGACTGACTATGAAGGTGTGTAGAACCTGGGACTGGCTGTGAAGGTGTTTAGAAGCTGGGACTGACTATGAAGGTGTGTTGAACTTGGGACTGACTGTGAAGGTGTGCAGAACCTGGGACTGACTATGAAGGTGTGTAGAACCTGGGATTGACTGTGACAGTGTGTAGACCCTGGGACTGACTGTGAAGGTGTGTAGAACCTGGGACTAACTGTGAAGGTGTGTAGAAACTGGGACTGACTATGAAGGTGTGTAGAACCTGGGACTGACTATGAAGGTGTGTAGAACCTGGAACTGACTGTGAAGGTTTGTAGAACCTGGAACTGACTGTGAAGGTTTGTAGAATCTGGGACTGACTATGAAGGTGTGTAGAACCTGGGACTGACTGTGAAGGTGTGTAGAACCTGGGACTGACCATGAAGGTGTGTAGAACCTGAGACTGACTGTGAAGGTGTGTTGAACCTGGGACTGACTGTGAAGGTGTGTAGAACCTGGGACTGACTGTGAAGGTGTTTAGAACCTGGGACTGACTATGAAGGTGTGTAGAACCTGGGACTGACTGTGAAGGTGTGTAGAACCTGGGACTGACCGTGAAGGTGTGTAGAACCTGGGACTGACTGTGAAGGTGTGTTGAACCTGGGGCTGACTGTGAAGGTGTGTAGAACCTGAGACTGACTGTGAAGGTGTGTTGAACCTGGGACTGACTGTGAAGGTGTGTTGAACCTGGGACTGACTGTGAAGGTGTGTAGAACCTGAGACTGACTGTGAAGGTGTGTAGAACCTGAGACTGACTGTGAAGGTGTGTAGAACCTGAGACTGATTGTGAAGGTGTGTAGAACCTGGGACTGACTGTGAAGGTGTGTAGAACCTGGGACTGACTATGAAGGTGAGTAGAACCTGGGACAGACTGAAAGTGTGTAGAACCTGGGACTGACTGTGAAGGTGTGTAGAACCTGGGACTGACTGTGAAGGTGTGTAGAACCTGGGACTGAATGTGAAGGTGTGTAGAACCTGGGACTGACTATGAAGGTGTGTAGAACCTGGGACTGACTGTGAAGGTGTGTAGAACCTGGGATTGACTATGAAGGTGTGTAGAACCTGGGACTGACTATGAAGGTGTGTAGAACCTGGGACTGACTATGAAGGTGTGTAGAACCTGGGACTGACTGTGAAGGTGTGTTGAACCTGGGACTGACTGTGAATGTGTGTAGAACCTGGGACTGACTATGAAGGTGTGTAGAACCTGGGACTGACTATGAAGGTGTGCAGAACCTGGGACTGACTATGAAGGTGTGTAGAACCTGGGATTGACTATGAGGGTGTTTAGAACCTGGGACTGACTATGAAGGTGTGTAGAACCTGGGACTGAATGTGAAGGTGTGTAGAACCTGGGATTGACTATGAAGGTGTTGAGAACCTGGGACTGACTATGAAGGTGTGCAGAACCTGGGACTGACTGTGAAGGTGTGTAGAACCTGGGACTGACTGTGAAGGTGTGTAGAACCTGGGACTGACTGTGAAGGTGTGGAGAACCTGGGACTGACTGTGAAGGTGTGTAGAACCTGAGACTGACTGTGAAGGTGTGTTGAACCTGGGACTGACTGTGAATGTGTGTAGAACCTGGGACTGACTGTGAAGGTGTGTAGAACCTGGGACTGACTGTGAAGGTGTATAGAACCTGGGACAGACTGAATGTGTGTAGAACCTGGGATTGACTGTGAAGGTGTGTAGAACCTGGGACTGACTATGAAGGTGTGTAGAACCTGGGACTGACTATGAAGGTGTGTAGAACCTGGGACTGACCGTGAAGGTGTGTTGAACCTGGGACTGACTATGAAGGTGTGTAGCACCTGGGACTGACTGTGAAGGTGTGTAGAACCTGGGACTGACTATGAAGGTGTGTAGAATCTGGGACTAACCGTGAAGGTGTGTAGAACCTGGGACTGACTGTGAAGGTGTGTAGAACCTGGGACTGACTGTGAAGGTGTGTAGAACCTGGGACTGACCGTGAAGGTGTGTAGAACCTGGGACTGACTGTGAAGGTGTGTAGAACCTGGGACTGCCTGTGAAGGTGTGTAGAACCTGGGACTGACTGTGAAGGTGTGTAGAACCTGGGACTGACTGTGAAGGTGTGTAGAACCTGGGACTGACTGTGAAGGTGTGTAGAAGCTGGGACTGACTGTGAAGGTGTGTTGAACTTGGGACTGACTATGAAGGTGTGCAGAACCTGGGACTGACTGTGAAGGTGTGTTGAACCTGGGACTGACTGTGAAGGTGTGTTGAACTTCGGACTGACTGTGAAGGTGTGTAGAACCTGGGACTGACTATGAAGGTGTGTAGAACCTGGGACTGACTATGAAGGTGTGTAGAACCTGGGACTGACTGTGAAGGTATTTAGAACCTGGGACTGACTATGAAGGTGTGTAGAACCTGGGATTGACTGTGAAGGTGTGTAGAACCTGGGACTGACTGTGAAGGTATTTAGAACCTGGGACTGACTATGAAGGTGTGTAGAACCTGGGACTGACTGTGAAGGTGTGTTGAACCTGGGACTGACTATGAAGGTGTGCAGAACCTGGGACTGACTATGAAGGTGTGTAGAACCTGGGATTGACTATGAGGGTGTTTAGAACCTGGGACTGACTATGAAGGTGTGTAGAACCTGGGACTGAATGTGAAGGTGTGTAGAACCTGGGATTGACTATGAAGGTGTTGAGAACCTGGGACTGACTATGAAGGTGTGCAGAACCTGGGACTGACTGTGAAGGTGTGTAGAACCTGGGACTGACTGTGAAGGTGTGTAGAACCTGGGACTGACTGTGAAGGTGTGGAGAACCTGGGACTGACTGTGAAGGTGTGTAGAACCTGAGACTGACTGTGAAGGTGTGTTGAACCTGGGACTGACTGTGAATGTGTGTAGAACCTGGGACTGACTGTGAAGGTGTGTAGAACCTGGGACTGACTGTGAAGGTGTATAGAACCTGGGACAGACTGAATGTGTGTAGAACCTGGGATTGACTGTGAAGGTGTGTAGAACCTGGGACTGACTATGAAGGTGTGTAGAACCTGGGACTGACTATGAAGGTGTGTAGAACCTGGGACTGACCGTGAAGGTGTGTTGAACCTGGGACTGACTATGAAGGTGTGTAGCACCTGGGACTGACTGTGAAGGTGTGTAGAACCTGGGACTGACTATGAAGGTGTGTAGAATCTGGGACTAACCGTGAAGGTGTGTAGAACCTGGGACTGACTGTGAAGGTGTGTAGAACCTGGGACTGACTGTGAAGGTGTGTAGAACCTGGGACTGACCGTGAAGGTGTGTAGAACCTGGGACTGACTGTGAAGGTGTGTAGAACCTGGGACTGCCTGTGAAGGTGTGTAGAACCTGGGACTGACTGTGAAGGTGTGTAGAACCTGGGACTGACTGTGAAGGTGTGTAGAACCTGGGACTGACTGTGAAGGTGTGTAGAAGCTGGGACTGACTGTGAAGGTGTGTTGAACTTGGGACTGACTATGAAGGTGTGCAGAACCTGGGACTGACTGTGAAGGTGTGTTGAACCTGGGACTGACTGTGAAGGTGTGTTGAACTTCGGACTGACTGTGAAGGTGTGTAGAACCTGGGACTGACTATGAAGGTGTGTAGAACCTGGGACTGACTATGAAGGTGTGTAGAACCTGGGACTGACTGTGAAGGTATTTAGAACCTGGGACTGACTATGAAGGTGTGTAGAACCTGGGACTGACTGTGAAGGTGTGTAGAACCTGGGACTGCCTGTGAAGGTGTGTAGAACCTGGGACTGACTGTGAAGGTGTGTAGAACCTGGGACTGACTGTGAAGGTGTGTAGAACCTGGGACTGACTGTGAAGGTGTGTAGAAGCTGGGACTGACTGTGAAGGTGTGTTGAACTTGGGACTGACTATGAAGGTGTGCAGAACCTGGGACTGACTGTGAAGGTGTGTTGAACCTGGGACTGACTGTGAAGGTGTGTTGAACTTCGGACTGACTGTGAAGGTGTGTAGAACCTGGGACTGACTATGAAGGTGTGTAGAACCTGGGACTGACTATGAAGGTGTGTAGAACCTGGGACTGACTGTGAAGGTATTTAGAACCTGGGACTGACTATGAAGGTGTGTAGAACCTGGGATTGACTGTGAAGGTGTGTAGAACCTGGGACTGACTGTGAAGGTATTTAGAACCTGGGACTGACTATGAAGGTGTGTAGAACCTGGGACTGACTGTGAAGGTGTGTTGAACCTGGGACTGACTATGAAGGTGTGCAGAACCTGGGACTGACTATGAAGGTGTGTAGAACCTGGGATTGACTATGAGGGTGTTTAGAACCTGGGACTGACTATGAAGGTGTGTAGAACCTGGGACTGAATGTGAAGGTGTGTAGAACCTGGGATTGACTATGAAGGTGTTGAGAACCTGGGACTGACTATGAAGGTGTGCAGAACCTGGGACTGACTGTGAAGGTGTGTAGAACCTGGGACTGACTGTGAAGGTGTGTAGAACCTGGGACTGACTGTGAAGGTGTGGAGAACCTGGGACTGACTGTGAAGGTGTGTAGAACCTGAGACTGACTGTGAAGGTGTGTTGAACCTGGGACTGACTGTGAATGTGTGTAGAACCTGGGACTGACTGTGAAGGTGTGTAGAACCTGGGACTGACTGTGAAGGTGTATAGAACCTGGGACAGACTGAATGTGTGTAGAACCTGGGATTGACTGTGAAGGTGTGTAGAACCTGGGACTGACTATGAAGGTGTGTAGAACCTGGGACTGACTATGAAGGTGTGTAGAACCTGGGACTGACCGTGAAGGTGTGTTGAACCTGGGACTGACTATGAAGGTGTGTAGCACCTGGGACTGACTGTGAAGGTGTGTAGAACCTGGGACTGACTATGAAGGTGTGTAGAATCTGGGACTAACCGTGAAGGTGTGTAGAACCTGGGACTGACTGTGAAGGTGTGTAGAACCTGGGACTGACTGTGAAGGTGTGTAGAACCTGGGACTGACCGTGAAGGTGTGTAGAACCTGGGACTGACTGTGAAGGTGTGTAGAACCTGGGACTGCCTGTGAAGGTGTGTAGAACCTGGGACTGACTGTGAAGGTGTGTAGAACCTGGGACTGACTGTGAAGGTGTGTAGAACCTGGGACTGACTGTGAAGGTGTGTAGAAGCTGGGACTGACTGTGAAGGTGTGTTGAACTTGGGACTGACTATGAAGGTGTGCAGAACCTGGGACTGACTGTGAAGGTGTGTTGAACCTGGGACTGACTGTGAAGGTGTGTTGAACTTCGGACTGACTGTGAAGGTGTGTAGAACCTGGGACTGACTATGAAGGTGTGTAGAACCTGGGACTGACTATGAAGGTGTGTAGAACCTGGGACTGACTGTGAAGGTATTTAGAACCTGGGACTGACTATGAAGGTGTGTAGAACCTGGGATTGACTGTGAAGGTGTGTAGAACCTGGGACTGACTGTGAAGGTATTTAGAACCTGGGACTGACTATGAAGGTGTGTAGAACTTGGGACTGACTGTGAAGGTGTGCAGAACCTGGGACTGACTATGATGGTGTGTTGAACCTGGGACTGACTGTGAAGGTGTGTAGAACCTGGGACTGAATGTGAAGGTGTGTTGAACCTGGGACTGACTATGAAGGTGTGTGGAACCTGGGACTGACTATGAAGGTGTTTCATGAGCTCTGGGTCAGGACTCTCCAGCTCTTCCATACCAAACTCACTGTTATGTGTGAACAGGGGAAAAGACGGCAGGGACGTCGTTAACTTTATATCTATTTATATCTATAAACATATATACAATAGAATGGAGTGTGAAACTAATCCAAACGTGTATGTGTGCGACTATGTGTGGAGATGACCTGAAGAGTGTTACCCGGAAGTGTTGAGCGAGGTGCGGAAGTCCAAGGAGGGGGGGCAAGACAAGCTCGGAGGTCCGTGAGACAGGCAGGAAGTCGGGGGGCAATAGCGAGGCGTCAAAGTCCGTGTCCAGGCGGGAGGTCGGGATCCAAGATGCAGCCAGGGAACCAGAGGGATCACGGGGAGACGAGACACACGGCTTGTGACGTGGGAACGAAGGTAGGCTGTGCACAGGACAGGTCGCTACGTTCTGGCGCAGGATAGCAGGTTGCGCTGGCTTAAAGAAGACAGGAGAGCTCATCAGGGACAGGTGTGTAGAGTCTGATTGATTGGTGATCACAGGTGCTTAGTTGGGTTGAGGTCTGGAGACATACAGTGCAGGCCACACCTTCTCATTAATAATAATAATAATAATAATAATGGATGATATTTATACAGCGCTTTACTAGACACTCAAAGAGCTTCACAGAGAAGTGGGAAACCATCATTCATTCACACCTGGTGGTGGTGGTAAGCTACATTTGTAGCCACAGCTGCCCTGGCAAGGCAAGGCAACTTTATTTCTATAGCACGTTTACAACCATTTTTAAATTGGACCAAAGTGCTTTACAGGTTAAAAAGCGTAGAGCAAAAAAAACCTAAAAAAAACAACAACAAAAAAAACAAACAAAGAACATAAGCTAAACAAGATAGTGCAAAAAAAAAAAAAATATGGTGAAAGGGTTCGGATAAAAAGTTAAATTGCAAGATAAAAATAATGAAATAAGAAAAGTGCGACAAAAAAAAAAAAAAAAAAAAAAAAAAAAAAAAATAATAAAAAAAAATAAAATAAAATAAAAAAATAAAAATAAAAATAAAAATAAAAACTACCCCAGGCAGACTGACGGAAGCGTGGCTGCCAGTTCGCACCTACGACCTCTCCGACCACCACCCGTCATTCATCATTCATTCACCAGTGTGAGCGGCACTGGGGGCGAGGGTGAAGTGTCCTGCCCAAGGACACAACGGCAGTGATTTGGATGGCAAGAGGCGGGGACGTTTTCTACCCCAACAGGTTTTATACTCTAGTAGTATCTTCAAAATAGCCACCCTCTTCTCCGATTACTGCTTTACACACTCTTGGCATTCTCTCCATGAGCTTCGAGAGGTAGTCACCTGGAATGGTTTTCACTTCACAGGTGTGCTTGAAGCTCACGGAGAGAATGCCAAGAGTGTGCAAAGCAGTAATCATAGCAAAAGGTGGCTATTTTGAAGAAGCTAGAATATAAAACATGTTTTTCAGTTATTTCACCTTTTTGTTATTTCCACATGTGTTCATTCATAGTTTTGATGTGACAATCTACAATGTAAATAGTCATGAAAATAAAGAAAACGCATTGAATGAGGAGAAGGTGTGTACTGTACTGTACTTGTCCACTCCATTCATCACTTACTTGTCTCCCCCGTGCCGGCAGCACTCATGCAGCCCCTGACCATCATCATGCTTGGCACAATTATCTTTCTCCTCACTTGTGTTACCAGCTGTCTAGACAATGATAGCTTTGTGTTAACTCGTTTTCATCCATCCATCCATCCATCCATCCATCTTCTTCCGCTTATCCGAGTTCGGGTCGCGGGGGCAGCAGCCTAAGCAGGGAAGCCCAGACTTCCCTCTCCTCAGCCACTTCGTCCAGCTCCTCCCGGGGGATCCCGAGGCGTTCCCAGGCCAGCCAGGAGAGATAGTCTTCCCAACGTGTCCTGGGTCTACCCCGTGGCCTCCTACCGGTCGGACGTGCCCGAAACACCTTCCTAGGGAGGCGTTTTCAGTGGATAGCAAATCTATACTGCTATACAAACTGTACACTGACTACACTAAAATATAATAATAATAATAATAATAATAATTAAAGCTGCAAGCTGCGTTGGTCGGGCCCGCATATTTGGCAGGTGCTAGTCCTAAGTGTCCCAATACTTTTGTCAAGTTTTAGTCCCAAGTGTCCCAATACTTTTGTCAAGTTGTAGTCTTAAGTGTCCCAATACTTTTGGCCAGTGTAGGTGTCCCAATACTTTTGTCCAGTGGTAGTCCTAAGTGTCCCAATACTTTTGTCCAGTTTTAGTCCTAAGTGTCCCAATACTTTTGTCAAGTAGTTGCCATAAGTGTCCCAATACTTTTGTCCAGTGTAAGTGTCCCAATACTTTTGTCCAGTTTTCGTCCTAAGTGTCGCAATACTTTTGTTCAGTGGTATTCGTAAGTGTCCCAATATTTTTTTCCAGTGTAAGTGTCCCAATACTTTTGTTCAGTTTTCGTCATAAGTGTCCCAATACTTTTGTCTACTTGTAGTCCGAATTGTCCCAATACTTTTGTCTAGTGTACCTACCTTGTCTGCATTGTGTGGGCACGCTGGTGCTTCCTGCTTTTAAGCAGCCTTCTTGAAAAAACAGCAGCATCAGCGCAGCGGCTCTTTGAAGGGTCATAAAATCAAAACCGGAGCCGGTATTAAAACTATTTCGATAACTTTTAATCAAAAGGGTTCCATCTCTCTCCTGTGTTAGTTTGAAGCCGAAACGACAAACGCGCTCAGAGGAGATAGTTTTTGAAGGAAGGTGACCGGTTTTTACAAAAATGTTGTTTTGAAGGGGGAATAGCAAACTTCCTGTTGATTTTTGCTGGGGGTTGTCAATTTATGAAATGTAGGTCTAAGTGAGACCTACATTGAAGTTTTTGTTTCATGTCTCTCCGACCTTCCCAGTGGGAGTTACAGGCAGTTTTGTCATTTTTTCTCTCCCGAGGAGCAGTTTTTTCTCCGTTTTATTCAAAAATTGCTCTAGAGCGCAATTTTTAAATTTGGGGTTAGGTTTTTTTATTAGATCACAATTTTTGCCAGTCCTGATGTGTGCGTTCAGTTTGGTGAGTTTTGAAGCATGTTAAGGGGGTCAAATTACAGCTCAAAAAGGCAAAAGTGACTGTTTTTAGTACTTTTTTGTCTTGAAGGGGGAATTGCCAACCTCCTGTTGATTTTTGCCCAAGGATATACAATTATGAAAACTAGGTCTAAGTCAGACCTATATAGAGGTTTTTGTTTCATGTCTCTCCAACCTTCGTAGTGGGAGTGACGGGCAGTCTAGTTTTTTTTTCCCTAGGGGGCGCTAGAGCGCAATTTTGAGTTTTGGGGTTCGTTTTTTTTTATTAAAAGACAATTTTCGCAGGTCCTGATGTGTGGGTCAAATATGGTGAGTTTTGAAGCATGTTAAGTGGGTCAAATTAGTGCTCAAAGAGGCGGCGGAAGAATAATAATAAAGAAAAAATAAAACCTTACAAATTCAATAGGTCCTTATGTCCCATTGCATAAGGACTCCCTGTGGGAGTCCTTATGCAATGGGCCATGCGGGCCCTAATAAAAAGATAATAAAAAAATAAATACAAATAAAAACTAGAACAGCCAAATAGCTAAAACTAGTATGCATATATCTAAAAAAAGGGCTTTTTAAAAAAAAATTTTTTTTTAAAGAAGGGTTTTTATGCCTTTTTTAAAAGCATCCACAGTCTGTGGTGCCCTCAGGTGCTCAGGGAGAGCGTTCCACAGACTGGGAGCGGCGGAGCAGAAAAATATATCCAAGGTTACTTCCTACAGTATTGTCCCTTGGGAAGATGCACCGTAACAAAAATGTTTGCTGTGTCACTGTGGTGCTTTGCGATTGTTGACGTGACCCCGGGGTGTAGGGACAGCAGGCAAAGTGCGGGTGAGACGGTCCCTTTGTTAGGAATGGCGACTATAAACTATAAAGAACGCTAAACCTGGCTAATTGTGTGATGAATTAGCGCTAACAAGGGAGGTAAGGAGCGATGACAACAAAAACCAAACAGGGAAGAAATACAACACAAACCCAAAAACAGTCATGGCGGATTTTGGGTCCTTCCTATTAATTCACATGAAATACTTTAAGGTAACACAATCCTTATTGCGTTACCTAATTGAGTCCAAGCCTGCAGAATGTGCTGGAAACTGTTAGTCACCTCATGATGGGCCTAACAATGTTGATGTGGAAGTGGTTCGCTTGTGTTCAATTATTATTATTATAATGAGAGCAATTATAATTATTATTTTAAGTATAATGAGAGCAATTACTATTATTATAATGAGAGCAGTGCCTTTAAAAAGCCACAGGGAGGAAATGGAGTCGACGGGGAGTTTTAAATCAGTGTTGATGACGTCTGACTTGGACATGAACACAAAAATGACCCACATTACTTGCAGGTGATGAGATTATTATGTTAGATCCACTATGGACTGGACTCTCACTATTATGTTAGATCCACTATGGACTGGACTCTCACTATTATGTTAGAACCACTATGGACTGGACTCTCACTATTATGTTAGATCCACTATGGACTGGACTCTCACTATTATGTTAGAACCACTATGGACTGGACTCTCACTATTATGTTAGATCCACTATGGACTGGACTCTCACTATTATGTTAGAACCACTATGGACTGGACTCTCACTATTATGTTAGATCCACTATGGACTGGACTCTCACTATTATGTTAGAACCACTATGGACTGGACTCTCACTATCATGTTAGATCCACTATGGACTGGACTCTCACACTATTATGTTAGATCCACTATGGACTGGACTCTCACTATTAGGTTAGATCCACTATGGACTGGACTCTCACTATTATGTTAGATCCACTATGGACTGGACTCTCACTATTATGTTAGAACCACTATGGACTGGACTCTCACTATTATGTTAGATCCACTATGGACTGGACTCTCACACTATTATGTTAGATCCACTATGGACTGGACTCTCACACTATTATGTTAGATCCACTATGGACTGGACTCTCACACTATTATGTTAGATCCACTATGGACTGGACTCTCACACTATTATGTTAGATCCACTATGGACTGGACTCTCACTATTATGTTAGATCCACTATGGACTGGACTCTCACACTATTATGTTAGATCCACTATGGACTGGACTCTCACTATTATGTTAGATCCACTATGGACTGGACTCTCACTATTATGTTAGATCCACTATGGACTGGACTCTCACACTATTATGTTAGATCCACTATGGACCCCCAACTGTGCCCAAGACTCAACCTCCGGATGAGGCCTTTAATCCCAGGAACACCATTCCTACCGTCAAGCATGGTGGTGGTAGTATTATGCTCTGGGCCTGTTTTGCTGCCAATGGAACTGCTGCTTTACAGAGAGTAAATGGGACAATGAAGAAGGAGGATTACCTCCAAATTCTTCAGGACAAGCTAAAATCATCAGCCCGGAGGTTGAGTCTTGGGCACAGTTGGGGGTCCATAGTGGATCTAACATAATAGTGTGAGAGTCCAGTCCATAGTGGATCTAACATAATAGTGTGAGAGTCCAGTCCATAGTGGATCTAACATAATAGTGAGAGTCCAGTCCATAGTGGTTCTAACATAATAGTGAGAGTCCAGTCTATAGTGGATCTAACATAATAGTGAGAGTCCAGTCCATAGTGGATCTAACATAATAGTGTGAGAGTCCAGTCCATAGTGGATCTAACATAATAGTGAGAGTCCAGTCCATAGTGGATCTAACATAATAGTGTGAGAGTCCAGTCCATATTGGATCTAACATAATAGTGTGAGTCCAGTCCATAGTGGATCTAACATAATAGTGAGAGTCCAGTCCATAGTGGATCTAACATAATAGTGTGAGAGTCCAGTCCATAGTGGATCCAACATTATAGTGAGAGTCCAGTCCATAGTGGATCTAACATAATAGTGTGAGAGTCCAGTCCATAGTGGATCTAACATAATAGTGTGAGAGTCCAGTCCATAGTGGATCTAACATTATAGTGAGAGTCCAGTCCATAGTGGGGCCAGCAGGAGACCATCCCGAGCGGAGACGGGTCAGCAGTGCAGAGATGTCCCCAACCGATGCACAGGCGAGCGGTCCACTCCAGGTCCCGACTCTGGACAGCCAGCACTTCATCCATGGCCACCGGAACCGGAATAACCCGGCGAGGAGGCAGAGGAGAAAATAAAAGAAACGGCAGATCAACTGGTCTAAAAAGGGGGGCTATTTAAAGACTAGAGTATACAAATGAGTATTAAGATGGGACTTAAATGCTTCTACTGAGGTAGCATCTCTAACTGTTACCTCTAGAACATTCCATAGTACTGGAGTAGTTAATTATGTTAGTTAAAAAATACTTCTTTTTTTTCATGTTTTTCCTAATAAATTCAGTTTACAAAAAGAAAGATAACATTAAGTCCCATCTTCAAACTCATTTGTATACTCTAGCCTTTAAATAGCCCCCCTGTTGGACCAGTTGATCTGCCGTTTCTTTTCTTTTCTCCTCTGCTCCCCTTTTCCTTGTGGAGGGAGGGGGGGCACAGGTCCGGTGGCCATGGATGAAGTGCTGGCTGTCCAGAGTCGGGACCCGGGGTGGACCGCTCGCCTGTGCATTGGCTGGGAACATCTCTGCGCTGCTGACCAGTCTCCGCTCGGGATGGTGTCCTGCTGGCCCCACTATGGACTGGACTCTTACTATTATGTTAGATCCACTATGGACTGGACTCTTACTATTATGTTAGATCCACTATGGACTGGACTCTCACACTATTATGTTAGATCCACTATGGACTGGACTCTTACTATTATGTTAGATCCACTATGGACTGGACTCTCACAATATTATGTTAGATCCACTATGGACTGGACTCTCACACTATTATGTTGGATCCACTATGGACTGGACTCTCACACTATTATGTTAGATCCACTATGGACTGGACTCTTACTATTATGTTAGATCCACTATGGACTGGACTCTCACAATATTATGTTAGATCTACTATGGACTGGACTCTCACACTATTATGTTAGATCCACTATGGACTGGACTCTCACTATTATGTTAGATCCACTATGGACTGGACTCTTACTATTATGTTGGATCCACTATGGACTGGACTCTCACTATTATGTTAGATCCACTATGGACTGGACTCTTACTATTATGTTAGATCCACTTTGGACTGGACTCTCACAATATTATGTTAGATCTACTATGGACTGGACTCTCACACTATTATGTTAGATCCACTATGGACTGGACTCTTACTATTATGTTGGATCCACTATGGACTGGACTCTCACACTATTATGTTAGATCCACTATGGACTCTTACTATTATGTTGGATCCACTATGGACTGGACTCTCACAATATTATGTTAGATCTACTATGGACTGGACTCTCACACTATTATGTTAGATCCACTATGGACTGGACTCTTACTATTATGTTGGATCCACTATGGACTGGACTCTCACACTATTATGTTAGATCCACTATGGACTGGACTCTTACTATTATGTTGGATCCACTATGGACTGGACTCTCACAATATTATGTCAGACCCACTCGACATCCATTGCTTTCGGTCTCCCCTAGAGGGGTGGGTGGGGGTGGGGGGGGGGGGTTACCCACATTTGCGGTCCTCTCCAAGGTTTCTCATAGTCATTCACATCGACATTTTTCCTTGCCCTTTTGTGGGCTTTGTACCGAGGATGTCGTTGTGGCTTGTGCAGCCCTTTGAGACACTTGTGATTTAGGGCTATATAAATAAACATTGATTGATTGATTGATTGATTGGAGCCCCAATAGAAAACGCTCTATAGCCCGCAGACTTTTTTTGGGGGGCTCTGGGAATCACTAATAAGCCGGAGTTCTTTGAAGGCAGATTTCTGGTACAATACAATCGACAAGATAGGAGTGTATGAAGACTTTTGAGCAGGACCATCTCTGCTTGACAGGACGGTGCAGGAGCAGTGTTGTGTGGCCGTGCTGGAGGACAACATGTGCACCACAGGCATCACCATGGCCAAAGACCAAGGAGCGTGCGACTCTCTGTTCTCCAACACCTGTGAGACAAAGACAACCAAGGTCTGTTGTGTGTTTTTATTTGCCCCGTCTCACCCAACAAAGCAGTTTTAATGACTCCCGCCCTGCACAAATCACCACATTTGCCGGTGATTGATGGTTGGAGCCTCAAGCAGTGGGGATGATCTCACCTCCTCATGACTAATTGTGTTCTGTTGCTCAAAGAGACGAACACGTAAAGGTTCTGGCGACTTGTTCCAATCAGAATTCTGTTGCGGTCATTTTGTTTGTTTGGTTAGATGTGCTGCGACTGCTGCCTGCTGGGCAAGACGGGCCAGGAGCAGGGACTCCCGTGCGACCACAGCCTGGCTCTGGGGTACCAGTGCGGTCTGGTGTACCGGGCTTGTTGCGTGGACGGAGCGCCGGACAACCAGACCACCGCAACCACGGGGAAGCCTGAATGTGGGTACAGCTGAATGCACGCCACTGGCATACAAAGTGTTACATCTGTGATACAAGATGAGGAATAGGAAATTGAAACTGTGTTAAATCTGTGATCAAAAGGGGAAAAAACTGATGAAAACAAAGGGTTAGATCTGTGATCATACTTGCCAACCCTCCCGGATTTTCCGGGAGACTCCCGAAATTCAGCGCCTCTCCCGAAAACCTCCCCGGGACAAATTTTCTCCCGAAAATCTCCCGAAATTCAGGGCTGGAGGCCACGCCCCCTCCAGCTCCATGAGGACCTGAGTGACGTGTCGACAGCCTGTTTTCACTTCCACTTTCTCACAATAGAAATCACGCCCAATCACTTTATAACTGTAGAATGATCAAGGGCGAGTTCTCGGTTTCTTATGTGGGTTTATTGTTAGGCAGCAGCAACAGCAGTCACGTTTTCGTCTACCGTAAAGCAGTCTGTCTGCCATAAACAGCAATGTTGTGACACTCTTAAACAGGACAATACTGCCATCTAGTGCATTTGATGAAAGCACTTTTGTGCGTGCCACACAGCAATGCATCATCAGAGAGGGTGTTCAGCATGGTTCAAAAAATAGTGACAGAGAATAGAACAAGGATGGACAATTCAACCCTTAACACAACAATGAGTAGAAAAAAAACAAAAAAAACAATGAGTAGATGAGTGTTATGTGTGTGTGTATATGTGTAAATAAATGAACACTGAAATTCAAGTATTTCTTTTATATATATATATATATAAATATAATAAAATACATATATATACGTATATATATATATATATAGCTAGAATTCACTGAACGTCAAGTATTATATATATATATATGTATATATATATATATATATATATATATATATATATATATATATGAACCTTGGTATTTACCGTGATGACGGACTGGCAGCGTGTCGCGCCTCGCCAAGGAGCAGCGAGAATACCAAGAAGCGCATATGCCAAATTTTCAAAGAGAACGGCCTACGGATCACGATTGAAGCCAACAAGCAAACCGTCAACTTCCTTGACGTCACTTTCAACCTGAGAAATAACAGCTACCAACCATTCACGAAACCCAACACAACACTCCAATACGTGCACCATGACAGCAACCATCCACCCACCACCACGAAAAGAATACCTACCGGAATCAATAAAAGGCTATCGATGCTGTCATCTAGCAAAGCTGAATTTGACCAAGCAACCCCCCCGTACCAAAAAGCCCTTGATGAAAGCGGATACAATTTCACCCTCACCTATGAACCCACGCCAGGAAACCAGCCAAAAAAGAACAGAAAATGAAACGACATCATCTGGTACAACCCCCCATACAGCAAAAACGTCTCAACTAACATTGGACACAAATTCCTCAATCTGATTGACAAACACTTTCCCAAAGACAACACCCTAAGAAAAGTATTCAACAAGAACAACATTAAATTGAGCTACAGCTGCATGAACAATATACGACAAATCATCTCAAACCACAACAAAACAATTGCAAATGAGCCGTCGGCCCCCGGACAGAGCGACTCCAAAACCAACAAAGGCTGTAACTGTCGAAAGAAACCTGATTGCCCTCTCAACGGGGGGTGCTTACAAACATCAGTTGTCTACCAATCTAAGGTAACACGCAAGGACATTAACACATCCGACACATATGTAGGATTAACCGAGGGAGAATTCAAAACCAGATGGAACAATCACAAGGCTTCTTTCAGGAACAAAAACCTGCGAAATACCACAGAACTCAACAAACACATTTGGGACCTCAAAGACAATAATGTTGAATATTCAATAACATGGCAAATTTTTGCATCCAGCACACCTTACAATAGTGGTAATAAAAGATGCAACCTATGATTGAAAGAAAAACTGTTTATTATTTACCATCCAGACCTGTCATCCCTCAACAAGCGCAGCGAAATTGTAACAGCATGCCGCCACAGACGGAAACACCTCCTAGGTAACACATGAGCCAATCACCACGCCCCTACACCAGCCTGTACCCACCCACTCTGTGCCCTATATAATCCATGGTATGTGAATGCTCCCATTAAAATCTCCTGATGATTGAGGGAACCCCTCATGAAACAGGCCTGTAGAGATGAAATAGTCTTGTGATTTTTTTCCCACACATATATATATATATATATATATATATATATATATATATATATATATATATATATATATATATATATATATAGCTAGAATTCACTGAACGTCAAGTATTTCTTATATATATATATATATATATATATATATATATATATATATTAGAGATGCGCGGTTTGCGGACACAACCGCGGAGTCCGCGGATTATCCGCGGATCGGGCGGTTGAAATAAAAAAAAATTAGATTTTATCCGCGGGTCGGGTCGGGCGGTTGAAATAAAAAAAAATTAGATTTTAAATAGATTCAGGCGGGTGGCAGTTAAACCAATTGGGAAATATATATACATACCGTAGTTAAATGTTGTTACCCACATACGAAAAACGAGCAGGCACCTGCATCATATGCCACAACAGAAGAAGAAAAAAAAAAAGAGATGGACACTTTTACGGAGCGGAGAAGGGCCGCCTCGCCGGGGTGCGGGACCGAGGCCCCTTCCCCCGAGAGGGCCCCGCCGGGAGCCGTAGCTGAGGCGATCCGCGAGAAGGGCCCGACGCACGTCCAGGGTCACCACCGCGCCCACCGCACCGACACCCCGCCTCGTCCGCCTCCGCCGCGGCCGGCGTCACGCGCAGCAGGTAAGCAGCTTACCTGCCCGCCACCCCCGTGGCCGGGGGCTCGTAACAGGGGTCACTCCGCGCGCTCCGCCCGCGCAGCTTACCTGCCCGCCACCCCCGTTGCCGGGGGCACGTAACAGGGGTCACTCCGCGCGCAGTGCGCTCACGAAAGGGGTGGGGCTCACCCTGGTTGATATAGACAGCAGGACGGTGGCCATGGACGTCGGAACCCGCTAAGGAGTGTGTAACAACCCACCTGCCGAATCAACTAGCCCTGAAAATGGATGGCGCTGGAGCGTCGGGCCCATACCCGGCCGTTGCCGGCAGCGAGACGCGCTTGGAGGTGCGCTCAGCGCGGCTCCCATATGATTGCGCACTGGTGTGCGTCTGGGTCGTGACAGCGTGGCACGCGAATGTCTGTGCTGCATTGGATCAGTCTCCTTTCTTTAACAGGCAAAAGCTTTATAACCTCACTAATGCCTTGCATCGTCTATATTAGATATATAACAACGGGCGGGTGCGGTTCTGATTAAATGTTAGCTCGGGTGGATGGCGGATGGTTGACGACTTTCTGATGCGGTTGCGGATGAAATAATTGCCTATCCGCGCATCTCTAATATGTATATATATATATATATATATATATGTATATATATATGAAATACTTGACTTGGTGAATTCTAGCTGTAAATATACTCCTCCCCTTTTAGCCACGCTCCCAACCACGCCCCCGTCCCACCCCGACCACGCCCACCCCCCTCCCCCCACCTCCCGAAATCGGAGGTCTCAAGGTTGTCAAGTATGTCTGTGATTAAAGAGAAGGAATAAGAGATGGAAACAGTGTGAGCCTCACTATCAAACGTGAGCGCACACTGCCATCTACTGGATGCAAGACGTCATTGCTCATGACTTTATGTAGATGTGTAATCTTTCCTGCATCTCCCAACGTTTCCCATTATAGAAATGAGAAAAGTTCTCATTCTTCTTTGTTTATATTATGTTAAATTCATATATTTTGTGGTTATACTATACATACTATTTTATATTACATGGTAATATATACAGTGGTGGTCAAAAGTGTACGTACACTTGTAAAGAACATCATGTCATGGCTGTCTTGACTTTACAATCATTTCTTATTTTTTTGTGATGTAGTGATTGGAGCACATACTTGTTGCTCACAAAAAACATTCATGAAGTTTGCTTCTTTTATGAATTTATTATGGCTCTACTGAAAATGTGAGGGTGAAAAGTATACATACAGCAATGTTAATATTTGCTTACATGTCCCTTGGCAAGTTTACCTGCAATAAGGCGCTTTTGGTAGCCATCCACAAGCTTCTGCTTGACCACTTGACCACTAAATTAGTGCAGTTCAGCTAAATGTGTTGCTTTTCTGACATGGACTTGTTTCTTCAGCATTGTCCACACATTTAAGTCAGGATTTTGGGAAAGCCATTCTAAAACCTTCATTCTAGCCTGATTCCTTTACCACTTTTGAGGTGTGTTTGGGGGTCATTGCCCTGTTGGAACACCCAACTGCGCCCAAGACTCAACCTCCGGGCTGATGATTTTAGCTTGTCCTGAACAATTTGGAGCTAATCCTTCTTTTTCATTGTCCCATTTACTCTCTGTAAAGCAGCAGTTCCATTGGCAGCAAAACAGGCCCAGAGCATAATACTACCACCACCATTCTTTGCGGTAGGCATAGTGTTCCTGGGATTAAAGGCCTCACCTTTTCTCTTCCAAACACATTGCTGGGTATTGTGGCCAAACAGCTCCATTTTTGTTTCATCTGACATCACATGGACAAAGATAAGACCTTCTGGAGGAAAGTTCTGTTGTCATATGAAACAAAAATGGAGCTGAACTGCACCAATTTAGTCAAGAGGAGTGGTCAAGTGGTCAAGCAGAAGCTTGTGGATGGCTACCAAAAGCGCCTTATTGCAGGTAAACTTGCCAAGGGACATGTAAGCAAATATTAACATTGCTGTATGTATACTTTTGACCCTCACATTTTCAGTAGACCCATAATAAATTCATAAAAGAAGCAAACTTCATGAATGTTTTTTGTGAGCAACAAGTATGTGCTCCAATCACTACATCACAAACAAATAATAATGATTGTAAAGTCAAGACAGCCATGACATGATGTCCTTTACAAGTGTATGTACACTTTTTTTTTTTTTTACCACGACTGTATATATGAGAACAGTAAAAGCAGGGCCGGCCCGTGGCATAGGCCGTATAGGCAAATGCTAAGGGCGCCGTCCATCAGGGGGCGCCACGCCAGTGCCACAAATGTTGGAGAAAAAAAATAAAAAATAAAAGTTGGTACTATTACTTCTAAATACAAAAAATAATCCCACGTTAATTAAAATGCAAAGTAATGCTTATTTAATAGAAATATTATTTGTTACAACATTACGCCCCCCCCCCGCACGGTGCGCCCCCTCCCTTCCCGTATCATGACTCTTTTTGGACGTCACCACATCAAAAAATCAACACAAGATGTCAAAACGGCCAAAACTGTCAGGTGCCCAGGGAAGAAAAAAGAGAAAAGAAGAGGAGGAGAAACGAGAAAAGACAGAGGTAGCAGGTAGGTAACGTTAGCCCATACTTGCCAGCCCTCCCGAATTTTCCGGGAGACTCCCGAAATTAAGCCCCTCTCCCAAAAACCTCCCGGGACAAATATTCTCCCGGAAATCTCCCTATTGATGAGAGGACAACAGGGTGACAAGAACTAAATCATCCAGAGTAGAGATAAATTGTATTATTATGTTTATCTTACCTAAAAATAAATATATTTATTTAATTAAAAAAATAAAAATAAAATAAAAATACATTTTTACTATATTTTGCTAAAAATTAATTGTATTTTTATTTGTATTTTTTCTGACTCCTTATTACATCCAGCCATATAATTATACATTAAAATAAACATATTTGAAATAATTAATTTTAAATTATCATAATTAATTTAAAATGACCATATTTAATTAATAAAATAATTGCTTGTTTATCAACAACTTTAGCAATTTATTCATTACATTTTGAAGCTCTCAGAAGCCAAGTTATGTTATATTCCTTAATATTTATTTATGCAAGTTTGAAGTATCAATTATCTAAACACAGTTTTGTTTGCATATTTTCAGGATATATATATATATATATATATATATATATATATATATATATATATATATATATATATATATATATATATATATGTATGAAATACTTGACTTGGAGAATTCTGGCTGTCAATATACTCCTCCCCTCTTAACCACGCCCCCAACCACGCCGCGCCCCACCCCCGACCACGCCCCCAGCCCCCACCTCCCGAAATCGGAGGTCTCAAGGTTGGCAAGTATGCGTTAGCCTACATGAAATTATTTGTCTGTTACAGAATGTGATAGTAACCTGGCTTTTTAGCATTAAGCTAATGTTACATGATTCGGCAATTGCTAATCAATAAATAGCGAGTTCTGTTTTAACGTCGGGTTAATATTGTGGAGGGGGCTAAATTGTTATGGAAAATAATAATGTAACGTTAGGTAATTACAGTACTCCCACCTTACATTCCTCAGGGACATTTGTATTAGATCTTTTAAGCAGGTGTTTTTGTTTACATTGTTATTGCCTTCTGGTTAGCTAATGTTTGCCCTGCAGGTAATAGTCACTTTTCCACCCCTTTATATATTAGGTATAGTTGTAAGTTAAAAAAAAAGGTCAAAGACAAAGCTATTCGGTTTCTTGTGAGTATATACACTTCACTGCCGATGTGGGGGGGGGGGCGCCACCTAAAATCTTGCCTAGGGCGCCAGATTGGTTAGGGCCGGGCCTGAGTAAAAGTGGTACAAAGTCTGTATGCAAGAAGTGTTTTTTAGACATTTAGATTTTCAGCAATGTTTACATTTTTTAATTTGTAATTAATTTGTATTCATTTCTCATAGACATACATTTTTGTTGTCATAATTAATATTACATCTATTACATAAAAAATATTTTTTAAATGAAATTTTTATCAAATTATTCAATGATTTTTTTTCATTATTTTTGACCCGACTGACTAATGTAAAAGTATAATTGTTATATCATAGTATTCTTTGTTTTTAGTGTATGTGCACACATACAGTATTGTCTAATCTACAATATACTGCACATAGTACTGTATCATGTACAGTATGTATACATAATCTATGATAAATATATATTGTATATGTTTATTATAGATTATTTGTACACGCACATGTTTGTTGAGAAGGTGCAAAAGTAAGCAGCATCTTTCATCTCTTAGGACAGGATAGGTCTTTATTGATGTATTATTATCTCTTGCAGTGCCAATCAAAGACGAGACCCCAGACAGCAGAGACAATTCAGTGCTGGTAGATCAGTGCAATGGTGGGGTGTCATCATCATTGAATAATGGTTGTACTTTGCAATGAGTTGCTTGCTTATCTGACTACATGTGTGTCTTTTTAGGCAAATGTGCTCACCTTTGCGTGAGTAACGAGACGTGCGCCTGCTTCAAAGGCTACAAACTCAAGCCGAATGGAAAGACCTGTGAGGGTAAGGAGATCAGGTGATCATTAGTGCAACTCATGATTGCAATGTTTGAAAGGAGAGCTTTTGAAAAGAATGCCAAGTATGCATTTATTGGAAGGTATATTCTATTTTTTACAATAAATTGGTATTTTTTGCATACCCATATGTGTGTCTGAAAAGTTCCAGGACTGGTTTAACTAAAAAATATTTAGATAACACTGTTCAGTATTGTAACATTTCATTTCCAGAGGGCTCTCATAACAATGAAAAATGTATTTAGAACAGGGGTGTCCAAACTTTTTGACTTGGGGGCAGCATTGGGCTATAAAAATGTGTATATATATATATATATATATATATATATATATATATATATATATATATATATATATATATATACATATATATTATATATATATGTATATATATATATTAGAGATGCACGGTTTGCGGGCACAACCGCGGAGTCCGCGGATTATCCGCGGATCGGGCGGATGAAATTAAAAAAAATTAGATTTTATCCGGGGGGTCGGGTCGGGCGGTTGAAATAAAAAAAAATTAGATTTTAAATAGATTCAGGCGGGTGGCAGTTAAACCAATTGGTAAATATATATACATAGTTAAATGTTGTTACCCACATACGAAAAACGAGCAGGCACCTGCAGCATATGCCACAACAGAAGAAAAATAATAAAGAGATGGACACTTTTACGGAGCGGAGAAGGGACGCCTCGCCGGGGTCCGGGACCGAGGCCCCTTCCCCCGAGAGGGCCCCACCGGGAGCCATAGCTGAGGCGATCCGCGAGAAGGGCCCGACGCACGTCCAGGGTCACCACCGCGCCCACCGCACCGACACCCCGCCTCGTCCGCCTTTGCCGCGGCCGGCGTCACGCGCAGCAGGTAAGCAGCTTACCTGCCCGCCACCCCTGTTGCCGGGGGCGCGTAACAGGGGTCACTCCGCGCGCAGTGCGCTCACGAAAGGGGTGGGGCTCACCCTGGTTGATATAGACAGCAGGACGGTGGCCATGGAAGTCGGAACCCGCTAAGGAGTGTGTAACAACCCACCTGCCGAATCAACTAGCCCTGAAAATGGATGGCGCTGGAGCGTCGGGCCCATACCCGGCCGTCGCCGGCAGCGAGATGCGCTTGGAGGTGCGCTCAGCGCGGCTCCTATATGATTGCGCACTGGTGTGCGTCTGGGCCGTGACAGCGTGGCACGCGAATGTCTGTGCTGCATTGGATCAGTCTCCTTTCTTTAACAGGCAAAAGCTTTATAACCTCACTAATGCCTTGCATCGTCTATATTAGATATATAACAACGGGCGGGTGCGGGCGGGTGCGGTTCTGATTAAATGTTAGATCGGGTGGATGGCGGATGGTTGACGACTTTCTGATGCGGTTGCGGATGAAATAATTGCCTATCCGCGCATCTCTAATATATATATATATATATATATATATATATATATATATATACTGTATATATATTATATGTATATATATATAATGGATTATGTTTATATGCATATGTATATATATATTATATGTGTGTATATATATATATATACACAATGGATATATATATATATATATATATATATATATATATATATATATATATATAATGGATATATATTTAATATAATTGGATATTAAGAGTATGTGAAAGTTGGAGTCCTACCTTGTTTACTTCTGTGACGACCTTCTTAAAGTTTTGTAATCAATCACAAATATCAAGCAGCTAAAATGTGCCAAACATGGATAAGTGTGAAGAGACTAGTGTTTTAAATTGTTTCCATTGTGCACTCTAATGGATTTAAATGTAATCTAGAATTTGTTTATGCTGTTTGGATGTTTTCCATATCATCCACAATGTTCAGTGAGCAGGTTGTGTTATTTTTTTGCACCATGACGAGGGAAGGTTGTTTGGATTGTGTCATATAAATAAATAAATGCTGTGGTATTGTGTTAAGATACATCCAAGTGTCATTGATAAGGTTTACTCACATTGTCGACAAGATGGTAGCAAGTCTGTATCAGTCAGAGACCTGCTTGGTATTTCAAACGTACGTCTTGCGGGCCAAAATAAAGACGCCACAGTTTGGACAACACCTGACTTAGAAGGTAGTAAAAAGGTCTTTCATGCTCTCGCTGTGAAAATATTCAATTTATAACGAATGATTCCTCCTTCAGAGAAATTCATGTCACAACGATAAAGGAGGATTACCGTACATTAGTGATGGGTCCGGCAACACCGATGCATCGGCGCATGCGTCCAGCTCATAGAGCGAAACCCTGTGTCGGTGCGCGTACCGCTTTTAGAAAGTCACGTGACCGATCATGAGCTGTTTTGGTCACGTGACCGATACGCCAACTGTGTCGCACTGACGCCTCCTCTGTGCCCTGTGAGCGGCTCTTTTCTACAGCCGGAGAAATAATAACTAAGAAGAGAAATCGTCTAAAATGTAATACGTCGGAAAAACTTTTTTTTTTTTTTAAATAAAAATGTGTAAAAAAATAATATTAAAAAAATTCCCAGTCCACAATCATCCACAACACGTTCTCTTAGATTTCCATGTTATGATACATGTTCACATTATTTATTGACTGTATCTAAAAAAGATACAAATATATTTTTATTTAAATGAAGATATGAAATAATCCTAAATGAAATACAATGACTTGGTTTATATTATTGTATATACTAGGGCAGGGGTCACCAACGCGGTGCCCGCGGTCACCAGGTAGCCCGTAAGGACCAGATCAGTCGCCCGCTGGCCTGTTCTAAAAATAGCTCAAAGAGCAGCACTTACCAGTGAGCTGCCTCTATTTTTTTTAATTTTATTTATTTACTAGCAAGCTGGTCTCGCTTTGCTCGACATTTTTAATTCTAAAAGAGACAAAACTCAAATAGAATTTGAAAATCCAAGAAAATATTTTAAAGACTTGGTCTTCACTTGGAATAAGCGGTAGAAAATGGATGGATGGATGGGTCTTCACTTGTTTAAATAAATTCATTTATTTTTTTAATTTGCTTCTTATTACTTTTAGAAATACAATTTTAGAGAAAAAATACAACCTTAAAAATGATTTTAGAATTTTTAAACAAATATACCTTTTTACCTTTTAAATTTCTTCCTCTTCTTTCCTGACAATTTAAATCAATGTTCAAGTACATTTATTTATTTTTTATTGTAAAGAATAATAAATATTTTAGCTTCTGGTTTTTCGACGAAGAATATTTCTTCAAAGTTACTATGATTAAAATTCAAAAAAATTATTCTGGCAAATCTAGAAAATCTGTAGAATCAAATTTAAATCTTATTTCAAAGTATTTTGAATTTCTTTTAAAATTTTTGTTCTGGAAAATCTAGAAGAAATACTGATTTGTCTTTGTTAGAAATATAGCTTGGTCCAATTTGTTAAATATTCTAACAAAGTGCCGATTGGATTTTAACCAATTTAAAACATGTCATCAAAATTCTAAAATGTATCTTAATCAGGAAAAATTACTAATGATGTTCCATAAATTCTTTTTTTAATTTTAAAAAAAAGATTCAAATAAGCTAGTTTTTCCTCTTCTTTTTGTCGGTTGAATTTTGAATTATAAAGAGTCGAAATTGAAGATAAACTATGTTTCAAAATTTCATTTTAAATTTTTTCTTGTTTTCTCCTCTTTTAAACCGTTCAATTAAGTGTTTTTTTCATCATTTATTCTCTACAAAAAACCTTCCGTAAAAGGAAAAAAAAATGTACGACGGAATGACAGACAGAAATACCCTTTTTTTTTTTATATATATACACATTTATTTATTTAGCTATTCTTGTTTAAATCACACTTACGTGTAACTTACAAATGACAATATATTTATTTATTTAAGTGTGTATCAAACTGGTAGCCCTTGGCATTAATCAGTACCCAAGAAGTAGTTTTTGGTTTCAAAAAGGTTGGTGACCCCTGTACTAGGGCATCAAATCAGTGTCAGTTGAGTCGGTCCATAGGTTGCCTGTAGGGATTTTTAATGTCCAGCAGATGTCAGTATTTAGTGACACAGTATCGACACAGTATCAATACAGTTTTGCAATGTGTCGAAATGCTTCATGACGCCTCATCAACCCATCACTACCGTACATCCAATGCATTTTATTTTCTACTCATCCTGCAGACGTTAATGAGTGCTTACTGGGAGCCAGCAACTGTCGAGGCGGCGAGCGCTGCATCAACACGGAGGGCTCCTTCCGCTGCCAGAGAGAGGTCAGCTGCGGCACAGGCTACGAACTGACGGACGACAACAACTGCATAGGTTCAACATCCAACATCCTTCACATTCCCTCCCTATTTACACGTCTGCAAAGTGACACATTATTTGTCCTTACCAGATATTGACGAGTGCGAGACAGGCATCCATAACTGTGGTCCAGAGTTCCAGTGCCAAAACACTCAGGGGTCCTTCCGTTGTCTCCCCAAGGTCCGGTGTGGCGCAGGTTTCATCCAGGACGCTCTGGGAAAATGCATTGGTGACTATTCTTGTCAGGTTCAAACACTGATGACATCTATTAAACAAGACAAGAAGCAAAGAATTAAACAGAGACAGAATTCAATTTGGCTCAATTTGAGGAGAGACGCTTGGACACTGTACCCTTGTACAGTGTCATTACGCTCTGCCAAAAGATTGCATGACTCCGTCTTTTATTTGGACCTTCCCTGACCACACGGCCATAGCTGTTTCTAAAGGACGAGGGTCGTAAGCAGTTCACAGAAAAGGTTGGTTCAAAAAAGAGGTCGTAAAAGAGTTCAAAAAGAGGTTCGTAAAACAGTTGAAAAAGGAGGTTCAAAAAGAGGTCGTCTGGAAATTGGGCAGATCCTGCCTTCTCTCCGCTTTGTAGTCCTTGGGTTAGAACAATGTCTTTCTGTTGATTACAATACATGAAAGAAACAGAAACACCTTCATGTTGCTTCCCATCCTACACAGTGGAGTTTTACAAGCCTTCCCCCCCCCCCTAGGGGAGACCGAATGCTATGGATGTCGAGTGGGTCTGACATAATATTGTGAGAGTCCAGTCCATAGTGGATCTAACATAATAGTGTGAGAGTCCAGTCCATAGTGGATCTAACATAATATTGTGAGAGTCCAGTCCATAGTGGATCTAACATAATAGTGAGAGTCCAGTCCATAGTGGATCTAACATAATAGTGTGAGAGTCCAGTCCATAGTGGATCTAACATAATAGTGTGAGAGTCCAGTCCATAGTGGATCTAACATAATAGTGAGAGTCCAGTCCATAGTGGATCTAACATAATAGTGTGAGAGTCCAGTCCATAGTGGATCTAACATAATAGTGTGAGAGTCCAGTCCATAGTGGATCTAACATAATAATGTGAGAGTCCAGTCCATAGTGGATCTAACATAATAGTGAGAGTCCAGTCCATAGTGGATCTAACATAATAGTGTGAGAGTCCAGTCCATAGTGGATCTAACATAATAGTGAGAGTCCAGTCCATAGTGGATCTAACATAATAGTGTGAAAGTCCAGTCCATAGTGGATCTAACATAATAGTGTGAGAGTCCAGTCCATAGTGGATCCAAATAATAGTGAGAGTCCAGTCCATAGTGGATCTAACATAATAGTGAGAGAGTCCAGTCCATAGTGGATCTAACATAATAGTGTGAGAGTCCAGTCCATAGTGGACCTAACATAATAGTGAGAGTCCAGTCCATAGTGGATCCAACATAATAGTGTGAGAGTCCAGTCCATAGTGGACCTAACATAATAGTGAGAGTCCAGTCCATAGTGGATCTAACATAATAGTGAGAGTCCAGTCCATAGTGAATCTAACACGCCCGGAGGTTGGGTCGTGGGCGCAGTTGGGTGTTCCAACAGGACAATGACCCCAAACACACGTCAAAAGTGGTAAAGGAATGGCTAAATCAGGCTAGAATGAAGGTTTAAGAATGGCTTTCCCAAAATCCTGACTTAAATGTGGGGACAATGCTGAAGAAACAAGTCCATGTCAGAAAAGCAACACATTTAGCTGAACTGCACTAATTTAGTGGTCAAGTGGTCAAGCAGAAGCTTGTGGATGTCTACCAAAAGCGCCTTATTGCAGTTGTAGAAATGATTGTAAAGTGAAGACAGCCATGACATGATGTTCTCTACAAGTGGATGTCGACTTTTGACCAGGACCGCATTAATTGTGTGTCTATGTTACAGATATCAATGAGTGTGTGAGCCAGACGGGTCCGTGCCAAAGAGGTCAGCTGTGCATCAACACCGCCGGCTCGTACGTCTGCCGGAAGAACTCGGTCAACTGTGGGCGGGGCTACCACCTCAACGAGGAAGGCACACGCTGTGTCGGTACGGCCGTCGTTTTGTCCCGAAGCGTGCACCCGACAGATTGATAACGTTTTTTTGTTCACTCTCCAGACATCGACGAGTGCAAAGGCCCCGAGCAGGTGTGCTCGGGTCACAGCTGCGTCAACAGGATGGGCTCCTACCACTGCGACTGTGACAGCGGCTACAACTTCAACAGCAACAGTCGCCTCTGCGAGGGTAAGTAGACGAGGAGGGCGGCGGGCGATCGTAACACCGCACATACCGCTGTTGACGTGGTCTTGTAGATATCAACGAATGCAGGCACTACCCCGGACGCCTATGCGCTCACAAGTGTGACAACACACCTGGATCTTACAAGTGCACCTGCACCACCGGCTTCAAGCTGGCACGGGACGGCAGGAACTGTGAAGGTAATGACACCTAATCATTCTCTTCTTATTTGAAATCATTAAAGAATGGTCCTTATAACAAAAATATAGGAATGCAAATGTCATGATATATGTTATTTTATTAGCAGAGGTGTGGACTCGAGTCACATGACTTGGACTCGAGTCATGAATTTGATGACTTTAGATTCGACTTGACAAAATGTAAAAAGACTTGCAACTCGACTTAGACTTTAACATCAATGACTTGTGACTTCACTTGGACTTGAGCCTTTTGAATTGACATGACTTGACATGACTTGCTACTTAATTCCCCAAAACCCAAAGATGAAAAAGTTATTCGGGAGCGCTCCGTATTTTTCATTGTGTACTTGTCTATCAGCGTTGCGTGTGTCAGCTGGTGTGCTCTCAGTACAACAGCCAATCAAATTAGATCTACTTTGGTTTCATCACACAGCATTCATCCAATCAAATTGCAGGACAACCAACGAAGAAGACATGTCCAAACCACACGCCAGTGAACAAAAAAATGATACCTAAAATAATTTCGTTTGGGTATAAAAATTACGAGGTGGTCAACACGAAACGGTTTGCAGTATGCAACACATGCGGTTCGAAAATGACTGATGGAGAGGCAACAACGTACTTCCAACTTCGTCCGGCATTTGAAGTTGCACAAAGAACGGTAAGTTTTGAATGTAAGATAACGTTTATTGGCTAAGTAACGTGACTTTTATTTGCTGTGTAGTTAAATCAGTGAGGCTGTAAACTCACTGCTAACGTTATAACGTCATTGCAAACACGGGAATCTGTTGCAGTTCACTACCTTATTCATACTTTTTGTTCAGTGATTTTTTTTAAGCAGGGTTACGTTAGTCAATATATCACACGTAACGTTAGACGGCGGTCAGCAGCACCGCGTATTTTAGCCACCTAAAAAAAGACAAAAATAGTAAAATAAAGGTCAGTTAAAATGTATACTATATTATGAATATGTGTACCGTTCTAGCTAGCTTTCTGACATACTGTTGGTTGTTTACCTCAGTGGTCCCCAACCACCGGGCCGCGGCCCGGTACTGGTCCGTGGATCGATTAGTATCGGGCCGCACAAGAAATATATATATATATTTTTTCTTTTTTTAATTAAATCAACATAAAAAACACAAGATACACTTACAAGTAGTGCACCAACCCAAAACAACTCTCTCCCCCCTTTTGTTCTGGGCATTGAACATGAAGACTCTTCCTTCACTGTTCCGAGTGGCCATGAGAGTCTTGGCAGTGCCTGCCTCCAGTGCTCCAGTGGAGCGAGTTTTCAGCCATGGTGGCATCATACTACGCCCCCATCGTGCACAAATGACTGACAGACTCTTGGCTAATTTGGTCTTTTGCAAATGCAATGCAGCATAGGGCCCTGACATATAAAAAGTACAACTTTTTTGTTATGTTCACGTATATGTCATGTTTTTTCAATGTTAACACTTTTGTACAAATAAGTACATTTGCACTTTATTTTTCAATGTGTTTGTTCTGTAAAGGAATGAGTTAATGTTTAAAATGACTGGTTAATAGTGCTATTATAAAGTGCAATGTCAGCACAATTTTCTTTCCTGCAATTTAAAATGCACTTGTTTTAATAAATAAATACAGCGTTTGAAAAGCATACACAATCTGTGTTAATATATTAGTCTGTGGTTAAAAGGACTTGAAAGGACTCGAAACTCAAAATGCAGGACTTAGGACTTGACTTGAGACTTTCCAGTCTTGACTTTGGACTTGACTCGGGGCTTGCCTGTCTTGACTCGGGACTTGACTCGGACTTGAGGGCAAAGACTTGAGACTTACTTGTGACTTGCAAAACAATGACTTGGTCCCACCTCTGTTTATTAGGTAGCGTTTTATAAACGAGCACATTTTCTGAACAAATCCATAGAAAAGTCTTGTATGGGTTATTTCCATAAGTCAATCAAAGTTTACTTATATAGCCCTTAATCACAAGTGTCTCAAAGGGCTGCACAAGCCACAACGACATGACTTGACTTGAATAAAAATACATTGAAAAAAATGTTTGTAAAGTATGTTTACTTTTAGCACATATAAATGATTACAATCAAATATAAGGTTAATGGTAAATAAGGTTTGAAATACATATATATCTATATATTTTCAATTATTTCATAGCAATATTGTTTTAATATGGTTAACATTCCTCCTCAGTGATATTGCCTCTAACCCTAGGGCAGGGGTCGGCAACCCAAAATGTTGAAAGAGCCATATTGGACCAAAAATGCAAAAAAAAATCTGTCTGGAGCCGCAAAAAATTAAATTATATTATATATTATATACAGATAGTGTGTCATGAGATATAAATTGAATTAAGAGGACTTAAAGGAAACTAAATGAGCTCAAATATAGCTACAAATGAGGCATTATGATGCAATATGTACATATAGCTAGTAGAGATGCGCGGATAGGCAATTATTTCATCCGCAACCGCATCAGAAAGTCGTCAACCATCCGCCATCCACCCGATGTAACATTTGATCAGAACCGCACCCGCCCGCACCCGCCCGTTGTTATATATCTAATATAGACGATGCAAGGCATTAGTGAGGTTATAAAGCTTTTGCCTGTTAAAGAAAGGAGACTGATCCAATGCAGCACAGACATTCGCGTGCCACGCTGTCACGACCCAGACGCACACCAGTGCGCAATCATATAGGAGCCTCGCTGAGCGCACCTCCAAGCGCGTCTCGCTGCCGGCGACGGCCGGGTATGGGCCCGACGCTCCAGCGCCATCCATTTTCAGGGCTAGTTGATTCGGCAGGTGGGTTGTTACACACTCCTTAGCGGGTTCCGACGTCCATGGCCACCGTCCTGCTGTCTATATCAACCAGGGTGAGCCCCACCCCTTTCGTGAGCGCACTGCGCGCGGAGTGACCCCTGTTACGCGCCCCCCGTTACGCGCCCCCCGGCAACAGGGGTGGCGGGCAGGTAAGCTGCGCGGGCGGAGCGCGCGGAGTGACCCCTGTTACGAGCCCCCGGCCACGGGGGTGGCGGGCAGGTAAGCTGCTTACCTGCTGCGCGTGACGCCGGCCGCGGCGAAGGCGGACGAGGCGGGGTGTCGGTGCGGTGAGCGCGGTGGTGACCCTGGACGTGCGTCGGGCCCTTCTCGCGGATCGCCTCAGCTACGGCTCCCGGTGGGGCCCTCTCGGGGGAAGGGGCCTCGGTCCCGGACCCCGGCGAGGCTTCGGGGGCCTTCTCCGCTCCGTAAAAGTGTCCATCTCTTTTTTTTTCTTCTTCTGTTGTGGCATATGCTGCAGGTGCCTGCTCGTTTTTCGTATGTGAGTAACAACATTTAACTATGTATATATATTTCCCAATTGGTTTAACTGCCACCCGCCTGAATCTATTTAAAATCTAATTTTTTTTTATTTCAACCGCCCGACCCGACCCGACCCGCGGATAAAATCTAATTTTTTTAAATTTCATCCGCCCGATCCGCGGATAATCCGCGGACTCCGCGGTTGTGCCCGCAAACCGCGCATCTCTAATAGCTAGCCTAAATAGCATGTTAGCATGGATTAGCTTGCAGTCATGCAGTGACCAAACATGTCTGATTAGCACTCCACACAAGTCAATAACATCAACAAAACTCACCTTTCATGCACAACCTTAAAAGTTTGGTGGACAAAATGAGACAGACAAAGAAGTGGCATAAAACACGTCCTCGAAAGTCGGAGAAAGTTATACATGTAAACAAACTACGGTGAGTTCAAGGACCGCCAAAATGAGTAGGACAAAACGGCGCTCGCCAAATACTGGAATCAGTGAAGCATGTTTAATATAAACAGTGTGCTTTATAACAATTAGGAAGGTTTGTGTCATGTTTGTCCTCCTACACAAACCATATTAAAACAAAAAATAGATTTTTTCCCCCTCTTTTTCCATTTTTCTTACATTTCTGAAAAAGCTCCAGAGAGCCATTAGGGCGGCGCTAAAGATGCGGCTCTAGAGCCGCGGGTTGCCGACCCCTGCCTTAGAACCATGAACGTAATAATAATTTGTTGTTGCAGCTGAGATAGACTCCAGCACCCCCCGCCACCCCGAAAGGGACAAGCGGTAGAAAATGGATGGATGGATGGGTCAAATGCAGAGGACAAATTTTACCACACCAAGTGTGTGTGTGACATTCATTGGTACTGTAACTTGAACTTTAACTTGTAACAATGGTCATTATATATATATATTAGTATATTATCATTGACTATACATATATATATATATATATATATATATATATATATATATATATATATATATATATATATATATATATATATATATATATATATATATATATATATATAAACCAAAAAGCCCTTGATGAAAGCGGATACAATTTCACCCTCACCTATGAACCCACGCCAGGAAACCAGCCAAAAAAGAACAGAAAACGAAACGACATCATCTGGTACAACCCCCCATACAGCAAAAACGTCTCAACTAACATTGGACACAAATTCCTCAATCTGATTGACAAACACTTTCCCAAAGACAACACCCTAAGAAAAGTATTCAACAAGAACAACATTAAATTGAGCTACAGCTGTATGAACAATATACGACAAATCATCTCAAACCACAACAAAACAATTGCAAATGAGCCGTCGGCCCCCAGACAGAGCGACTCCAAAACCAACAAAGGCTGTTACTGTCGAAAGAAACCTGATTGCCCTCTCAACGGGGGGTGCTTACAAACATCAGTTGTCTACCAATCTAAGGTAATACGCAAGGACATTAACACATCCGACACATATGTAGGATTAACCGAGGGAGAATTCAAAACCAGATGGAACAATCACAAGGCTTCTTTCAGGAACAAAAACCTGCGAAATACCACAGAACTCAGCAAACACATTTGGGACCTCAAAGACAATAATGTTGAATATTCAATAACATGGCAAATTCTTGCATCCAGCACACCTTACAATAGTGGTAATAAAAGATGCAACCTATGCTTGAAAGAGAAACTGTTTATTATTTACCGTCCAGACCTGTCATTCCTCAACAAGCGCAGCGAAATTGTATCAGCATGCCGCCACAGACGGAAACACCTCCTAGGTAACACATGAGCCAATCACCACGCCCCTACGCCAGCCTGTACCCACCCACTCTGTGCCCTATATAAACCATGGTATGTGAATGCTCCCATTAAAATCTCCTGATGATTGAGGGAACCCCTCATGAAACAGGCCTGTAGAGATGAAATAGTCTTGTGATTTTTTTCCCACACATACATATATTGCGCTCTACTACGGTATCAAGCACTATTTTTTGGATAACCTTATTAAGACATATATATATATATATATATATATATATATATATATGTCTTAATAAGGTTCATCTCTACAGGCCTGTTTCATGAGGGGTTCCCTCAATCATCAGGAGATTTTTTATTTTATTTTATTTTTATTTTTATTTTTTAATCTCCTGATGATTGAGGGAACCCCTCATGAAACAGGCCTGTAGAGATGAAGTAGTCTTGTGATTTTTTTTCCCCACACATACATATATATATATATGTATATATATATATATATATATATATATATATATATATATATATATATATATATATATATATATACCGTATTTTCCGCACTATAAGGCGCACCGGATTATTAGCCGCACCTTCTATGAATTACATATTTCATAATTTTGTCCACCAATAAGCCGCCCCGGACTATAAGCCGCGCCTACGCTGCGCTAAAGTGAATGTCAAAAAAACGCTGCGCTAAAGTGAATGTCAAAAAAACGCTGCGCTAAAGTGAATGTCAAAAAAACAGTCAGATAGTTCAGTCAAACTTTAATAATATATTGAAAACCAGCGTTCTAACAACTCTGTCCCAAAATGTACAAATGTGCAATCACAAACATAGTAAAATTCAAAATGGTGTAGAGCAATAGTAACATACCGGTAATGTTGCTCGAACGTTAATGTCACAACACACAAAATAAACATAGCGCTCACTTTCTGAAGTTATTCTTCATTCGTACCGGTAAATCCTTCGAATTCTTCGTCTTCGGTGTCCGAATTGAAAAGTTGCGCAAGCGTGGGTTCCAAAATGGCCGGCTCCGTCTCTTCGAAGTCATCGGAGTCAGTGTCGCTGTTGTTGTCCAGTAGTTCTGTGAATCCTGCCTTCCGGAAAGCTCGGACCACAGTTGTGACCGAAATATCTGCCCAGGCATTTACGATGCACTGGCAAATGTTGGCGTATGTCGTCCGGCGCTGTCTGCCCGTCTTAGTGAAGGTGTGTTCGCCTTCGGTCATCCATTGTTCCCACGCCGTTCGCAGTCGTGATTTGAATGCCCTGTTGACACCAATATCCAGCGGTTGGAGTTCTTTGGTTAATCCACCCGGAATGACGGCGAGTGTTGTATTTGTGTGCTTCACTTGTTTTTTGACACCATCTGTGATGTGGGCGCGCATAGAGTCGTATATCAACATGGACGGAGCTGCGTGAAAAAAGCCACCCGGCCTCTTCGCGTAAACTTCCCTTAACCACTCGCTCATCTTTTCTTCATCCATCCATCCCTTCGAGTTAGCTTTTATGATGACGCCGGCTGGAAAGGTCTCTTTTGGCAAGGTCTTCCTTTTGAATATCACCATGGGAGGAAGTTTCTGGCCATTAGCATGGCAAGCTAGAACCACAGTGAAGGATGACTTCTCATTCCCTGTGGTGCGAATATTCACCGTACGTGCTCCCGTTGTATCAACAGTGCGGTTCACAGGAATATCAAAAGTCAGTGGAACCTCGTCCATGTTGATAATGTTCTCTGGCCGGATCTTTTTTTCCGCTATCTTCTTTTTACAATATGCACGGAAAGTAGCCAGCTTTTCTTTAAAGTCGTTAGGCAGTTGCTGTGAAATAGTAGTCCGTGTGCGGATGGAGAGATTGCGTCTTTTCATAAACCGGAAACACCAAGAAGCACCACCTTTAAAATCATCCAGGTGAAGTTCGCTTGCTAGCGTTGTTGCCTTCATTGGAATAGTGATGGTGCTGACACTTCTGCTTGCTGCTCTCTGCTCAACAACCCACTGTTCGAGTTCGTCCTCCAACTGTTGCCATCGTGCTTTGTTCCCTCGGAAACTCTGTTTTGTCTTCTTTACCTGGCGCAGGTCATCTTCTTGCTTCCTCCACCTACGCACCATTGATTCATTTATGTTATATTCTCTTGCTGCTGCTCTATTTCCGTGTTCTTCGGCATGACTTATTGCCTTAAGTTTAAATTCTGCGTTATAAGCGTGTCGTTTAGTAGGAGCCATTTTGTAGTCTGGTCTTTACAGATGTAAACACACAAAGGAAATGAAACGAAATATCCGCGCGCTTCTTTTTCTTCCGGGGGCGGGTGGTAGCGCTTCCTGTTCTATGGGGGCGGGTGCTTACCTTGGCGGTTGCTTGCGTAGAAGAAGAAGCGCTTCCTGTTCTACCGGGAAAAAAGATGGCGGCTGTTTACCGAAGTTGCGAGATCGAAACTTTATGAAAATGAATCGTAATAAAGCGCACCGGGTTATAAGGCGCACTGTTAGCTTTTGAGAAAATTTGTGGTTTTTAGGTGCGCCTTATAGTGCGGAAAATACGGTATATATATATATCATTTGTTTTGCTACCTCCGCTTAGCATTACAGGTTAGCTCTGAATATTCTGTATGTGTCTTGTGTACAAGCAATAATATGTCAACAAATGAAGTTTCATTTGAATTTAATTTCATCCCATTTTTGTTGTGATTTGAATTTGTACAATCATTTCATACATATTTAATGTACATAATCCTATTTTATTTTCTTTCCCAAAAAGAAAATTTTAAAAATCTGATGCTGGTGTGTACCAGCAGATGGCGCCAGCGTACCACTACAGTATTTTTTTTATAAAAGGATTGCAAATCAATCTGTGCCACTAATGCAGGATTGTGTCAACATGTGTGCAGATCTCAACGAGTGTGAAAGTAACCCGTGCAGTCAGGAATGCGCTAACGTGTACGGCTCCTACCAGTGTTACTGTCGCCGTGGCTACCAGCTCAGCGACATCGATGGAGTGACGTGTGAAGGTCGTACTTTGCTCTGGTCAATCAAGAATGTTGCTGAAGAATCCCCGAGAAACGCCTTTTTTTGCTCCCAATTGCGTGTGTAGATATCGACGAATGCGCTCTTCCCACGGGAGGTCACATCTGCTCCTACCGATGCCACAACACTCCTGGAAACTTCCACTGCTCCTGTCCGGTGAGCGGCTACACCTTGGCGCCTAACGGACGCAGCTGCCAAGGTATTAGAACACCCTCAGGGGCTAGGAGTCACGTTTAGGTTCCTTGTTAGTGCACAACAATTTGCATTGGACGCCTAACCAATCTGGCGCCCTAGGCAAGATTTTAGGTGGCGCCCCCCCACATCGGCAGTGAAGTGTATATACTCACAAGAACCCGAATAGCTTTGTCCTTGACCTTTTTTTTTTTTTTTACTTACAACTATACCTAATATATAAAGGGGTGGAAAAGTGACTATTACCTGCAGGGCAAACATTAGCTAACCAGAAGGCAATAACAATGTAAACAAAAAACACCTGCTTAAAAGATCTAATACAAACATTTATATGCACGTACAACACTTAGAACTTTTAGCATATCAGTATGTGGAATTAAATTATGGAATGGATTAAGTAAAGAAGTTAAAAATTGTACTGATATGATCCAGTTTAAGAGGTTGTTCAAAATAATAGTGCTTACAGAGTACAATGAAGAACAATTATGAGAAATACTTTCAACCTTATTGAAAATAAGATATTCTTCATCTCAGTATGTTAATAATGACTGAATTAATTAATTAATTACATATTACAAAACTGTTGTATACTAACTCATAGATGTTATTTTATTATATAAAAAGGTCAGTAAATGATTCTATATATTTGTAAACGCTTTGAAGTGGGAAAGGGGTAGGATTAAGGGCGTAATGCTGTAACAAATAATATTTCTATTAAATAGGCTTTACTTTGCATTTTAATTAACGTGGGATTATTTTTTGTATTTAGAAATAATAGTACCAACTTTTTTTTTTTTTTTTTTTCTCCAACATTTGTGGCACTGGCGTGGCGCCCCCTGATGGACGGCGCCCTTAGCATTTGCCTATACGGCCTATGCCACGGGCCGGCCCCGCGCCTGAGTTGTAGTTTTCTAATTCTATGCATTATTTTTTATTTGAACTGTTGCTTTGCTTCCTAATAATATTCTCCATGCTCCTCCCAGATGTTGATGAATGTGTGACAGCGACGCACACCTGCTTGGAAAACCAGAGCTGCTTCAATGTGCAGGGGGGATTCCGCTGTCTGTCCTTCGATTGTCCCGCCAACTACCGCCGCGTCAGCGAAACGTAAGCGTCCTACTTTTGACCTTGTAATGTCACTTTTGGGAGCCGCAGATCAGAACCTTTAAGACCGGGGGTGTCCAAACCTTTACCAGAATGCAAACATTTAAAAAAAACAAACAAACAAAAAAAACAGTCCTACATACGCTATATTGCCAAAAGTATTTGGCCACCCATCCAAATGATGAGAATCAGGTGTCCTAATGACTTGGCCCGGTGTATCAAATCAAACACTTAGGCATGGAGACTGTTTCTACAAACATTTGTGAAAGAATGATTCCCAGTGTCACTCCTAAATATTCCAAAGTCAACTTTATTATAAGAAAAGTGAAGAGTTTGGGAACAACAGCAACTCAGCCACCAAGTGGTAGGTCACATAAACTGACAGAGAGGTCAGCATAGTGCAAAGACTTTCTGCACAGTCACTTGCTACAGAGCTCCAAACTTCATGTCACCTTCCAATTAGCCCACGTACAGTACGCGGAAAGCTTCATGGAATGGGTTTCCATGGCCGGGCAGCTGCATCTAAGCCATACATCACCAAGTCCAATGCAAAGCGTGGGATGCAGTCAATCAATCAATCAATCTTTATTTATATAGCCCTAAATCACAAGTGTCTCAAAGGGCTGCACAAGCCACAACGACATCCTCGGTACAAAGCCCACATACGGGCAAGGAAAAACTCACCCCAGTGGGACGTCGATGTGAATGACTATGAGAAACCTTGGAGAGGACCGCATATGTGGGTAACCCCCCCCCCCCCCTCTAGGGGAGACCGAAAGCAATGGATGTCGAGTGGGTCTGACATAATATTGTGAGAGTCCAGTCCATAGTGGATCCAACATAATAGTAAGAGTCCAGTCCATAGTGGATCTAACATAATAGTGTGAGAGTCCAGTCCATAGTGGATCTAACATAATAGTAAGAGTCCAGTCCATAGTGGATCTAACATAATAGTTAGAGTCCAGTCCATAGTAGATCCAACATAATAGTAAGAGTCCAGTCCATAGTGGATCTAACATAATAGTGAGAGTCCAGTCCATAGTGGATCAAACATAATAGTGAGAGAGTCCAGTCCATAGTGGATCCAACATAATAGTAAGAGTCCAGTCCATAGTGGGGCCAGCAGGACACCATCCCGAGCAGAGACGGGTCAGCAGCGCAGAGATGTTCCCAGCCAATGCACAGGCGAGCGGTCCACCCCGGGTCCCGACTCTGGACAGCCAGCACTTCATCCATGGCCACCGGACCTGTGCCCCCCCCTCAAGGAAAAGGGGAGCAGAGGAGAAAAGAAAAGAAACGACAGATCAACTGGTCTAACAGGGGGGCTATTTAAAGGCTAGAGTATACAAATGAGTTTTAAGATTGGACTTAAATGCTTCTACTGAGGTAGCATCTCTAATTGTTACCGGGAGGGCATTCCATAGTACTGGAACCCGAATAGAAAACGCTCTATAGCCCGCAGACTTTTTTTGGGCTTTGGGAATCACTAATGAGCCGGAGTTCTTTGAACGCAGATTTCTTGCCGGGACATATGGTACAATGCAGTCGACAAGATAGGACGGAGCTAGACCGTGTAGTATTTTATACGTAAGTAGTAAAACCTTAAAGTCACATCTTAAGTGCACAGGAAGCCAGTGCAGGTGAGCCAGTATAGGTATATATATATATGTATATATGTATATAAGGTATATACAGTATAGGCGTAATATGATCAAACTTTCTTGTTCTTGTCAAAAGTCTAGCAGCCGCATTTTGTACCAATTGTAGTCTTTTGATGCTAGACATAGGGAGACCCCAAAATAATACGTTACAGTAGTCGAGACGAGACGTAACGGACGCATGAATAATGATCTCAGCGTCGCTAGTGGATAAAATAGAACGAATTTTAGCGATATTACGGAGATGAAAGAAGGCCGTTTTAGTAACACTCTTAATGTGTGACTCAAAGGAGAGAGTTGGGTGGAAGATAATACCCAGATTCTTTACTGATTCGCCTTGTGTAATTGTTTGGTTGTCAAATGTTAAGGTGGTATTATTAAATAAATGTCGGTGTTTAGCAGGACCGATAATCAGCATTTACGTTTTCTTGGCGTTGAGTTGCAAGAAGTTAGCGGACATCCATTGTTTAATTTCATTAAGACACGCCTCCAGCTGACTACAATCCGGCGTGTTGGTCAGCTTTAGGGGCATGTAGAGTTGGCTGTCATCAGCATAGCAATGAAAGCTAACACCGTATTTGCGTATGATGTCGCCTAGCGGCAGCATGTAAATACTAAAGAGTGCAGGGCCAAGAACCGAACCCTGAGGAACTCCGCACATTACCTTACACAGTGGTGTAAAGCACGTCGCCACTGGACTCTAGAGCAGTGGAGACGCCTTCTCTGGACTGATGAATCACACTTTTCCATCTGGCAATCTGATGGACCAGTCTGGGTTTGGAGGTTGCCAGGAGAAAGCTACATTTCGGACTGCATGTGTGACATTTGGTGGAGGAGGAATTATGGTGTGGGGTTGGTTTTTCAGGAGTTGGGCTTGACCCTTTAGTTCCAGTGAAAGGAACTTTGAATGCTCCAGGATACCAAAACATTTTGGACAATTCCATGCTCCCAGCCTTGTGGGAACAGTTTGGAGCGGGCCACTTCCTCTTCCAACATGACTGCACAAAGCAAGGTCCATAAAGACATGGAAGACAGAGTCTGATGTGGATGAACTCGACTGGCCTGCACAGAGTCCTGACCTGAAACCCGATAGAACACCTTTGGGATGAATTAGAACGGAGACTGAGAGCCAGGCCTTCAGTGTGTGACCTCACCAATGCGCCTTTGGAAGAACGGTGGAAATTCCCTATAAACACACTCCGCAACCTTGTGAACAGCCTTCCCAGAAGAGTTGAAGCTGTAATAGCTGCAAAAGGTCATATTGAACCCTATGGGTTAGGAATGGGATGGCACTTCAACTTCATATGTGAGTCAGTTCCAAAAAAGCATCTAGAGGGATTTTTTTTCATATTAAGTGTCAGGTTCAAACACTGATGACATCTATTAAACAAGACAAGAAGCAAGGAATTAAACAGAGACAGAATTAAATTCAGCTCAATTGAGGAGAAACGCGTAGACATTGCACAGTGTCGTCCCACGCTCTGACGAAAGATTGTACTCCTCCTCTTTTATTTGGACTTTCCCTGATTACGCGGCAACAGCTGTTTCTAAGGGAGGGGGGTCGTAAACAGTCATTGCCTATGGTTACAGAACAGTTCAAAGAAAAGGTGCCTGGAGCTCACGTCAGGTCCTGCTTCCTCTCCGCATTGTAGATCTCGGGTCAAGACAAAATCTTCCTGTGGATTACAATACATCAAAGAAACCGACACCCTCATGTCGCTCCCCATCCTACACGGTGCAGTTTTACAAGCCTTCTGCTTGGTAAGATCAAAGACAGCTTTTGTCCTCTCGCAGGGGCGAGCTGAACTCAATGTAACACAACGTTTTGTGATAACTTAGATACAATTATTCTGACGTTAAGTTTGAACAAATTCATTCTAAGCCAGTTCTGTCTGGAGATCGGCAGACTTACCACGTTATACTCTTCCATATCAGTAGGTGGCAGCAGGTAGCTAATTGCTTTGTAGATGTCGGAAACAGCGGGAGGCAGTGTGCAGGTAAAAAGGTGTCTAATGCTTAAACCAAAAATTAAGTTGATAGCCCCTAAGAAAAGGCATTGAGGCTTAGGAAAGGCTATGCAGAACCAAACTAAAACTGAACTTGTCATGACTTGATCTTGGGTGTTTGCTTTTCCGGGATGCAACGGAAAGTTGGCACGGGCGAGACGGGAATGTAGGTACATGATTTATTTAAACTATTAAAAAAGGAATAAACGAAAAGCGCGCACAGGGGCGGAGGTACAAAACTAGACTACAAACACAAAACTTGCACATTGGCAGAAACTATGAACAATTAAACAAAACTTGCAAACTATGGCTTGAATAAAGAAAACTTACTTGGCACGGACAAAAAAGGAGCAGCGTGAACGATGGACATGGAAAGGAGTTAGAAATGTGTCGAGCATAAATGCGGGGATGTCGTCAGGACGAACAACAGAAAATGAATGAACTTAAATACTATGGACATGATTAGTGAAAGCAGGTGCGTGACTCAAAACGTGAAACAGGTGCGTGACGTGACAGGTGAAAACTAATGGGTTGCTATGGTGACAAACAAGAGTGCACAATGAGTTCAAACGTGGAACAGGTGAAACTAATGGGGTAATCATGCAAACAAGACAAGGGAGTGAAAAGCCAGAAACTAAACAAAACATGACTTAAAACAAAACATGATTACCACAGACATGACAGAACTGGCTACAAAGTAAACAAAAACAGAATGCTGGACGACAGCAAAGACTTACTGTGGAGCAAAGATGGCGTCCACAAAGTACATCCGAACATGACAATCAACAATGTCCCCACAAAGAAGGATAAAAACAACTGAAATGTTCTTGATTGCTAAAACAAAGCAGGTGTGGGGGATTGCACTCAAAGGAAGACATGAAACTGCTACAGGGAAATACCAAAAAAAAAGCCACCAAAATAGGAAAAAAGTCCAAATAAGTCAGGGTGTGATGTGACAGGTGGTGACAGTACACCTACTTTGAGACAAGAGCTATAGTGATGCATGCTTGGTTGTGCTTTAAAGTCATATCCAACAATTGCGACAACAACTTTTTTATTGTGAATATCGGCTACTGAATTTAATTTTTCAATGATTTCTGCTGGTGGTGTGCCTCCGCATTTTTTCAAAGGAAAGAAATGTGCCTTGTGTCATGACTTGGTCCTGGGGTTTAGTTTTTCTCGAAGGCAACGGAAAGTTGGCTCGGGCGAGACGGGAATGCAGGTACATTTTTATTTAAACACTATAAATACAAAACAAGGAAGTAAACAAAAGGCGCGCACAATGGCGGAGAACAAACTATGAAACCAAACACTTGCACAAAGGCAAAAACTATGAACAACAAAAAACACTAACTGTGGCAATAATAAACAAAACTTACTTGGCATGGACAAAAAGGAGCAGCGTGAAACGATGGACATGAAAAAAGAGTCAGAAATGTGCAGAAGCATAAATGTGGAGGTGTCACCAGCAAGACAAACTGAAAAACAATGAACTTAAATACTACAGACATGATTAACGAAGGTGAGGGATGCCGTCAAGCTGAAGAAGGAGTCCTATCGGGTTCTTTTGGCTCATAGGACTCCTGAGGCAGCGGACAAGTACCGACAGGCCAAGCGGTGTGCGGCTTCAGCGGTCGCAGAGGCAAAAACTCGGACATGGGAGGAGTTCGGTGAGGCCATGGAAAACGACTTCCGGACGGCTTCGAAGCAATTCTGGACCACCATCCGCCGCCTCAGGAAGGGAAAGCAGTGCACCATCAACACCGTGTATGGCGAGGATGGTGTTCTGCTGACCTCGACTGCGGATGTTGTGGATCGGTGGAGGGAATACTTCGAAGACCTCCTCAATCCCACCAACACGTCTTCCTATGAGGAAGCAGTGCCTGGGGAGTCTGTGGTGGGCTCTCCTATTTCTGGGGATGAGGTTGCTGAGGTAGTTAAAAAGCTCCTCGGTGGCAAGGCCCCAGGGGTAGATGAGATCCGCCCGGAGTTCCTTAAGGCTCTGGATGCTGTGGGGCTGTCTTGGTTGACAAGACTCTGCAGCATCGCGTGGACATCGGGGGCGGTACCTCTGGATTGGCAGACCGGGGTGGTGGTTCCTCTCTTTAAGAAGGGGAACCGGAGGGTGTGTTCTAACTATCGTGGGATCACACTCCTCAGCCTTCCCGGTAAGGTCTATTCAGGTGTACTGGAGAGGAGGCTACGCCGGATAGTCGAACCTCGGATTCAGGAGGAACAGTGTGGTTTTCGTCCTGGTCGTGGAACTGTGGACCAGCTCTATACTCTCGGCAGGGTCCTTGAGGGTGTATGGGAGTTTGCCCAACCATTCTACATGTGTTTTGTGGACTTGGAGAAGGCATTCGACCGTGTCCCTCGGGAAGTCCTGTGGGGAGTGCTCAGAGAGTATGGGGTAACGGACTGTCTGATTGTGGCGGTCCGCTCCCTGTATGCTCGGTGCCAGAGCTTGGTCCGCATTGCCGGCAGTAAGTCGGACACGTTTCCAGTGAGGGTTGGACTCCGCCAAGGTTGCCCTTTGTCACCCATTCTGTTCATAACTTTTATGGACAGAATTTCTAGGCGCAGTCAAGGCGTTGAGGGGATCTGGTTTGGTGGCTGCAGGATTAGGTCTCTGCTTTTTGCAGATGATGTGGTCCTGATGGCTTCATCTGGCCATGATCTTCAGCTCTCACTGGATCGGTTCGCAGCCGAGTGTGAAGCGACTGGGATGAGAATCAGCACCTCCAAGTCCGAGTCCATGGTTCTCGCCCGGAAAAGGGTGGAGTGCCATCTCCGGGTTGGGGAGGAGATCTTGCCCCAAGTGGAGGAGTTCAAGTACCTCGGAGTCTTGTTCACGAGTGAGGGAAGAGTGGATCGTGAGATCGACAGGCGGATCGGTGCGGCGTCTTCAGTAATGCGGACGCTGTATCGATCCGTTGTGGTGAAGAAGGAGCTGAGCCGGAAGGCAAAGCTCTCAATTTACCGGTCGATCTACGTTCCCATCCTCACCTATGGTCATGAGCTTTGGGTTATGACCGAAAGGACAAGATCACGGGTACAAGCGGCCCAAATGAGTTTCCTCCGCCGGGTGGCGGGGCTCTCCCTTAGAGATAGGGTGAGAAGCTCTGTCATCCGGGGGGAGCTCAAAGTAAAGCCGCTGCTCCTCCACATCGAGAGGAGCCAGATGAGGTGGTTCGGGCATCTGGTCAGGATGCCACCCGAACGCCTCCCTAGGGAGGTGTTTAGGGCACGTCCGACCGGTAGGAGGTCGCGGGGAAAACCCAGGACACGTTGGGAAGACTATGTCTCCCGGCTGGCCTGGGAACGCCTCGGGGTCCCACAGGAAGAGCTGGACGAAGTGGCTGGGGAGAGGGAAGTCTGGGCTTCCCTGCTTAGGCTGCTGCCCCCGCGACCCGACCTCGGATAAGCGGAAGAAGATGGATGGATGGATGGCACTATAAATACAAAACAAGGAAGTAAACAAAAGGCGCGCACAATGGCGGAGAACAAACTATGAAACCAAACACTTGCACAAAGGCAAAAACTATGAACAACAAAAAACACTAACTGTGGCAATAATAAACAAAACTTACTTGGCATGGACAAAAAGGAGCAGCGTGAAACGATGGACATGAAAAAAGAGTCAGAAATGTGCAGAAGCATAAATGTGGAGGTGTCACCAGCAAGACAAACTGAAAAACAATGAACTTAAATACTACAGACATGATTAACGAAAACAGGTGCGTGACTCAAAACGTGAAACAGGTGCGTGACGTGACAGGTGAAAACTAATGGGTTGCTATGGTGACAATCAAGAGTGCACAATGAGTCCAAACGTGGAACAGGTGAAACTAATGGGTAATCAAGGGAGTGAAAAGCCAGAAACTAAAGAGTCCAATAACTAAACAAAACATGACTTAAAACAAAACATGATTACACAGACATGACACCTTGGCTCAAAAAAGGTTGAAAAACACTGCTCTAGCGAAGGCGATGAACATCGGGAGGTCGCCTACAGCCACAGACGTTGTGCTGATTAGAGGCCATGGCGGTTATTTAGCTTTTGTAGCCCAGTAGGCGAGTGGCACGAGGCTCTGCATGTTGAGTTAGAAGACAATATACAGGTAAAAGCCAGTAAATTAGAATATTTTGAAAAACTTGATTTATTTCTGTAATTGCATTCAAAAGGTGTAACTTGTACATTATATTTATTCATTGCACACAGACTGATGCATTCAAATGTTTATTTCATTTAATTTTGATGATTTGAAGTGGCAACAAATGAAAATCCAAAATTCCGTGTGTCACAAAATTAGAATATTACTTAAGGCTAATACAAAAAAGGGATTTTTAGAAATGTTGGCCAACTGAAAAGTATGAAAATGAAAAATATGAGCATGTACAATACTCAATACTTGGTTGGAGCTCCTTTTGCCTCAATTACTGCGTTAATGCGGCGTGGCATGGAGTCGATGAGTTTCTGGCACTGCTCAGGTGTTATGAGAGCCCAGGTTGCTCTGATAGTGGCCTTCAACTCTTCTGCGTTTTTGGGTCTGGCATTCTGCATCTTCCTTTTCACAATACCCCACAGATTTTCTATGGGGCTAAGGTCAGGGGAGTTGGCGGGCCAATTTAGAACAGAAATACCATGGTCCGTAAACCAGGCACGGGTAGATTTTGCGCTGTGTGCAGGCGCCAAGTCCTGTTGGAACTTGAAATCTCCATCTCCATAGAGCAGGTCAGCAGCAGGAAGCATGAAGTGCTCTAAAACTTGCTGGTAGACGGCTGCGTTGACCCTGGATCTCAGGAAACAGAGTGGACCGACACCAGCAGATGACATGGCACCCCAAACCATCACCCAACCATGCAAATTTTGCATTTCCTTTGGAAATCGAGGTCCCAGAGTCTGGAGGAAGACAGGAGAGGCACAGGATCCACATTGCCTGAAGTCTAGTGTAAAGTTTCCACCATCAGTGATGGTTTGGGGTGCCATGTCATCTGCTGGTGTCGGTCCACTCTGTTTCCTGAGATCCAGGGTCAACGCAGCCGTCTACCAGCAAGTTTTAGAGCACTTCATGCTTCCTGCTGCTGACCTGCTCTATGGAGATGGAGATTTCAAGTTCCAACAGGACTTGGCGCCTGCACACAGCGCAAAATCTACCCGTGCCTGGTTTACGGACCATGGTATTTCTGTTCTAAATTGGCCCGCCAACTCCCATGACCTTAGCCCCATAGAAAATCTGTGGGGTATTGTGAAAAGGAAGATGCAGAATGCCAGACCCAAAAACGCAGAAGAGTTGAAGGCCACTATCAGAGCAACCTGGGCTCTCATAACACCTGAGCAGTGCCAGAAACTCATCGACTCCATGCCACGCCGCATTAACGCAGTAATTGAGGCAAAAGGAGCTCCAACCAAGTATTGAGTATTGTACATGCTCATATTTTTCATTTTCATACTTTTCAGTTGGCCAACATTTCTAAAAATCCCTTTTTTGTATTAGCCTTAAGTAATATTCTAATTTTGTGACACACGGAATTTTGGATTTTCATTTGTTGCCACTTCAAATCATCAAAATTAAATGAAATAAACATTTGAATGCATCAGTCTGTGTGCAATGAATAAATATAATGTACAAGTTACACCTTTTGAATGCAATTACTGAAATAAATCAAGTTTTTCAAAATATTCTAATTTACTGGCTTTTACCTGTATATTACTCTACCAACCGAGCGGTATAGCTCGGTTGGTAGAGCGGCCGTGCCAGCAACTTGAGGGTTCCAGGTTCGATCCCCGCTTCCGCCACCCTAGTCACTGCCGTCGTGTCCTTGGGCAAGACACTTTACCCACCTGCTCCCAGTGCCACCCACACTGCTTTAAATGGAGCTTAGATATTGGCTTTCACTCTGTAAAAGCGCTTTGAGTCACTAGAGAAAAGCGCTATATAAATATAATTCACTGCACTTCACACTTCACAAACTCTGGCATGTTTTTAATGACAGAACAATATTGAGAGTCTGCATGGAATCCCCTTTCAGGTGCGAGGCTGCCCTCCACTGCATGCCATGCACGGCACAGTTGTATTGATATGGTTTCTCTTTCTCTTTCTGCTTGTGTTGTTCTGACATCCTCCCACTCCCACTCCCACTCCCATCTCTCTCTCTCTCTATCTCTCTCTCTCTTCGCAGTCGATGTGAACGCTTGCTTTGCAATGAGTCTGTCGAGTGCCCGGCCATGCCGCTGAGAATAACCTACTACTACCTCACCTTCCCCACCAACATCCCCGTCTTCACCAACATCTTCCGCATGGGCCCCTCCCACACGGCGCCGGGCGACGACGTCGACATCGCCATCACGTCGGGCAACGAGGGCGGCTTCTTCAAGGCGGAGCGGGTGGCCAACGGCGGCGTCATGTCCGTGGCGAGGCTCATCGCCAGCCCGCGGGACTTTGAGCTGTCCGTGGAGCTCAGCCTGCGTCGCCACGGCACGCTCAGCACGTACTTGGCTAAAGTGGTGGTGTTTGTCGTGCAGGACGAGCCGCCCGTCGCTTACGACCCTCTTCTCGAATAAAGCTGAGGGCTGCTAGTCATGTGTTATCTTTCCTGCACTTTCCCTGATTACATGGCAACAGCTGTTTCTAAGGGAGGGGGGTCGTAAACAGTCATTGCCTTTGGTTACAAAGAAAAGGTCGTAAAACAGTTCAAAGAAAAGGTGCCTGGAGCTCGCGTCAGGTCCTGCTTCCTCTCCGCTTTGTAGATCTCGAGTCAAGACAAAGTCTTCCTGTGGATTACAATACATCAAAGAAATCGACACCCTCATGTCGCTCCCCATCCTACACGGTGGAGTTTTACAAGCCTTCTGCTTGGTAAGATCAAAGACAGCTGGAGTGAACGCACTCAAACAACACGGTATGAGACTCGACTCATAGGATCAAGTAAAAAAGTCATAAAATGACGAGAAAACGTCGTAATTAAATAATAAAATAATAAAGTTGTCGGGTTACGTGAATAAAGAAATCACGTGACATAAATAAGGTTGCAAAAAATAAGGATGAACTTGCGATTTTATCAACCTAAGTCAGAATATTATGAAAAAATGTGGTAATTGTACTAGAATAAAATGGGGATAGTACAAGAATAACAAGGCCTAGTGTTACGAGAATGAAAATGTTAATAAAAGTTAGAAAAAAAGTAAATTTTCACAAGAAAGTACCAGTATTTTTTTTCAAAACAAAGTAAATCCCCCGCCTATTTGTGGTTTGACATTTGCACGCCCAAATATTTCTTCTCTGCTTTCAATTGTAAAATACTTATTTTTAACAGAAAGTGTGTTTTGATGGCGCTATCTGCAGGAGAGAAAAAAAAAGTGTAAAAAAAAAAATAAAGTTGTCGCGTTACTTGAATAAAGAAATCACGTGACATAAATATTGTTGCAAAAAATAAGGATGAACCTGCAATTTTATCAACCTAAGTCAGAATATTATGAAAAAAGTGGTAATTGTACTAGAATAAAATGGGGATAGTACAAGAATAACAAGGACTAGTTTTACAAGAATGAAAATGTTAATAAAAGTTAGAAAAAAAAGGAAATTTTTTACAAGAAAGTACCAGTATTTTTTTTCAAAACAAAGTAAATCCCCCGCCTATTTGTGGTTTGACATTTGCAGGCCCACATATTTCTTCTCTGCTTTCAATTGTAAAATACTTATTGTTAACAGGAAGTGTGTTTTGATGGCGCTATCTGCAGGAGAAAAAAAAAAAAGTGTAAAAAAAAAATAAAGTTGTCGTGTTACGTGAATAAAGAAATCACGTGACATAAATATTGTTACAAAAAATAAGGATGAACCTGCAATTTTATAAACCTAAGTCAGAATATTATGAAAAAAGTGGTAATTGTACTATAATAAAATGGGGATAGTACAAGAATAACAAGGCCTTAGTGCTACGAGAATGAAAATGTTAATAAAAGTTAGAAAAAAAGTAAATTTTCACAAGAAAGTACCAGTATTTTTTTTCAAAACAAAGTAAATCCCCCGCCTATTTGTGGTTTGACATTTGCACGCCCAAATATTTCTTCTCTGCTTTCAATTGTAAAATACTTATTGTTAACAGAAAGTGTGTTTTGATGGCGCTATCTGCAGGAGAGAAAAAAAAAGTGTAAAAAAAAAATAAAGTTGTCGTGTTACGTGAATAAAGAAATCACGTGACATAAATATTGTTACAAAAAATAAGGATGAACCTGCAATTTTATAAACCTAAGTCAGAATATTATGAAAAAAGTGGTAATTGTACTAGAATAAAATGGGGATAGTAGGAGAATAACAAGGACTAGTTTTACAAGAATGAAAATGTTAATAAAAGTTAGAAAAAAAAGGAAATTTTTACCAGAAAGTACCAGTATTTTTTTTCAAAACAAAGTAGATCCCCCGCCTATTTGTGGTTTGACATTTGCACGCCCAAATATTTCTTCTCTGCTTTCAATTGTAAAATACTTATTGTTAACAGGAAGTGTGTTTTGATGGCGCTATCTGCAGGAGAAAAAAAAAAAAGTGTAAAAAAAAAATAAAGTTGTCGTGTTACGTGAATAAAGAAATCACGTGACATAAATATTGTTGCAAAAAATAAGGATGAACCTGCAATTTTATCAACCTAAGTCAGAATATTATGAAAAAAGTGGTAATTGTACTAGAATAAAATGGGGATAGTACAAGTATAACAAGGCCTAGTTTTACAAGAATGAAAATGTTAATAAAAGTTGGAAAAAAAAAGAAATTTTTTACAAGGAAGTACCAGAATTTTTTTTAAAACAAAGTAAATCCCCCGCCTATTTGTGGTTTGACATTTGCACGCCCAAATATTTCTTCTCTGCTTTCAATTGTAAAATACTTATTGTTATCAGGAAGTGTGTTTTGATGGCGCTATCTGCAGGAGAAAAAAAAAAAGTGTAAAAAAAATAATAAAGTTGTCGTGTTACGTGAATAAAGAAATCACGTGACATAAATATTGTTACAAAAAATAAGGATGAACCTGCAATTTTATCAACCTAAGTCAGAATATTATGAAAAAAGTGGTAATTGTACTATAATAAAATGGGGATAGTACAAGAATAACAAGGCCTAGTTTTACAAGAATGAAAATGTTAATAAAAGTTAGAAAAAAAAGGACATTTTTCACAAGAAAGTACCAGTATTTTTTTTCAAAACAAAGTAAATCCCCCGCCTATTTGTGGTTTGACATTTGCACGCCCACATATTTCTTCTCTGCTTTCAATTGTAAAATACTTATTGTTAACAGGAAGTGTGTTTTGATGGCGCTATCTGCAGGAGAAAAAAAAAAGTGTAAAAAAAAAATAAAGTTGTCATGTTACGTGAATAAAGAAATCACGTGACATAAATATTGTTACAAAAAATAAGGATGAACCTGCAATTTTATCAACTTAAGTCAGAATATTATGAAAAAAGTGGTAATTGTACTGGAATAAAATGGGGATAGTACAAGAATAACAAGGACTAGTTTTACAAGAATGAAATTGTTAATAAAAGTTAGAAAAAAAAGGAAATTTTTCACAAGAAAGTACCAGTATTTTTTTTTCAAAACAAAGTAAATCCCCCGCCTATTTGTGGTTTGACATTTGCAGGCCCAAATATTTCTTCTCTGCTTTCAATTGTAAATACTTATTGTTAACAGGAAGTGTGTTTTGATGGCGCTATCTGCAGGAGAGAAAAAAAAAGTGTAAAAAAAAAATAAAGTTGTCGTGTTACGTGAATAAAGAAATCACGTGACATAAATATTGTTACAAAAAATAAGGATGAACCTGCAATTTTATAAACCTAAGTCAGAATATTATGAAAAAAGTGGTAATTGTACTAGAATAAAATGGGGATAGTACGAGAATAACAAGGACTAGTTTTACAAGAATGAAAATGTTAATAAAAGTTAGAAAAAAAAGGAAATTTTTACCAGAAAGTACCAGTATTTTTTTTCAAAACAAAGTAAATCCCCCACCTATTTGTGGTTTGACATTTGCAGGCCCACATATTTCTTCTCTGCTTTCAATTGTAAAATACTTATTGTTAACAGAAAGTGTGTTTTGATGGCGCTATCTGCAGGAGAAAAAAAAAAAAGTGTAAAAAAAAATAAAGTTGTCGTGTTACGTGAATAAAGAAATCACGTGACATAAATATTGTTACAAAAAATAAGGATGAACCTGCAATTTTATCAACCTAAGTCAGAATATTATAAAAAAAGTGGTAATTGTACTACAATAAAATGGGGATAGTACAAGAATAACAAGGCCTAGTTTTACAAGAATGAAAATGTTAATAAAAGTTAGAAAAAAAAGGAAATTTTTTACAAGAAAGTATCAGTATTCTTTTTCAAAACAAAGTAAATCCCCCGCCTATTTGTGGTTTGACATTTGCACGCCCACATATTTCTTCTCTGCTTTCAATTGTAAAATACTTATTGTTAACAGGAAGTGTGTTTTGATGGCGCTATCTGCAGGAGAGAAAAAAAAAAAGTGTCATTTAGCAGAAAAATGCGTCGACAAGACTTAATGTATGCCGTTTTATATCGCGTACAACTGAATTTAAAATGTACATAACTGTGCTGGACGACAGCAAAGACTTACTGATGAGCAAAGATGGCGTCCACAAATTACATTCGAACATGACATGACAATCAACAATGTCCCCACAAAGAAGGATAAAAACAACTGAAATATTCTCGATTGCTAAAACAAAGTAGATGCGGGAAATATCGCTCAAAGGAAGACATGAAACTGCTACAGGAAAATACCGAAAAAAGAGAAAAAGCCACCAAAATAGGAGCGCAAGACAAGAAGTAAAACACTACACACAGGAAAACAGCAAAAAAGTCCGAATAAGTCAGGGTGTGATGTGACAGGTGGTGACAGTACACCTACTTTGAGACAAGAGCTATAGTGATGCATGCTTGGTTATGCTTTAAAGTCATATCCAACAATTGCGACAAAAACTTTTTTCTGTCAACTGAGTTTTGTTTTTTAAAGACTTCTGCTGGTGGTGTTCCTCCGCATTTTTTCAACGCAAAAAATGTGCTTTGGCTTAAAAAAGGTTGAAAAACATTGCTCTAAACTTTTATTCTAAACTTTATAAAGGCATTATAGAGGTTTTTATGGGTGTTTTTAGCTAAATTTAGAGTCAACAGCTACAAATAGGTGGAATTTACTTTATTTCTATAATGTGTTAATTGGTAGAAAAAAATATTCTAAGAGAATAAACTTTAAATTTAATAGAGATAAAGGTGTAGACTCACACAAAGTTGTGGTATGAGAAATGTGCAGGAAAAAAGTGGTATACTACTGAAAAAGTGGTATTTTTTTGATAGTCTAAACTTTACATTCTAAACATTACAAAGGCATTTTAGAGGTTTTTATGGGTGTTTTTTTTTTTAGCAAAATTTTGAGTCAACAGCTATGAATAGGTGGGATTTACTGAATTTCTATAATAACGTGTTAATGGTAAAAAAAAAAATATTCTAAGAGAATAAACTTTTAATTTAATAGAGATAAGGGTGTAGTATCACACAAAGTTGTGATATGAGAAATGTGCAGGAAAAAAGTGGTATTTTTTTGATAGTCTAAACTTTACATTCTAAACATTACTAATGCATTTTAGAGGTTTTTATGGGTGTTTTTTTTTTAGCAAAATTTAGAGTCAACAGCTACAAATAGGTGGAATTTACTTTATTTCTATAATGTGTTAATTGGTAGAAAAAAATATTCTAAGCGAATAAACTTTAAATGTAATAGAGATAAGGGTGTAGTATCACACAAAGTTGTGATATGAGAAATGTGCAGGAAAAAAGTGGTATTTTTTTGATAGTCTAAACTTTACATTCTAAACATTATAAAGGCATTTTAGAGGTTTTTATGGATGGTTTTTTTTTAGCAAAATTTTGAGTCAACATCTACGAATAGGTGGGATTTACTGAATTTCTATAATAACGTGTTAAATGGTAAAAAATAGAGAATAAACTTTTAATTTAATAGAGATAAGCGTGTAGAATCACACAAAGTTGTGATATGAGAAATGTGCAGGAAAAAAGTGGTATTTTTTTGATAGTCTAAACTTTACATTCTAAACATTACAAAGGCATTTTAGAGATTTTTATTGGTGGTTTTTTTTAGCACAATTTTGAGTCAACAGCTACAAATAGGTGGGATTTACTGTGTTCCTATAATAATGTGTTAAATGGTAAAAAATAGAGAATAAACTTTTAATTTGATAGAGATAAGCGTGGAGAATCACACAAAGTTGTGATATGAGAAATGTGCAGGAAAAAAGTGGTACTTTTTTGATAGTCTAAACTTTACATTCTAAACATTACTAATGCATTTTAGAGGTTTTTATGGGTGTTTTTTTTCAGCACAATTTTGAGTCAACAGCTACAAATAGGTGGGATTTACTGTGTTCCTATAATAACGTGTTAAATGGTAAAAAATAGAGAATAAACTTTTAATTTAATAGAGATAAGGGTGTAGAATCACACAAAGTTGTGATATGAGAAATGTGCAGGAAAAAAGTAGTATTTTTTTGATAGTCTAAACTTTACATTCTAAACATTACTAAGGCATTTTAAAGGTTTTTATGGGTGTTTTTTTTTTTTTTTAGCAAAATTTTGAGTCAACAGCTACAAATAGGTAGGATTTACTGTGTTCCTATAAAAACGTGTTAAATGGTAAAAAAAATAGAGAATAAACTTTTAATTTAATAGAGATAAGCGTGTAGAATCACACAAAGTTTGTTTAACAACATGAATAAAGTTGTGTGAGGGATCTCGGGAATTGACAAGAAAACGGAATAATTTTAGAATATTTTACAGAAATAGTCATTATACAAAAGTACACTACACTATAGATATGTGGTAGATTGTGATCAATTAGAATAGTCCTCATTTTGTTCATATTTACCAAAAAAAAGAGACACAATATTATGTCAGAAAAAATTCCTGCTTTACTAAAATACTGTCATGTCTGTGTAATCATGTTTTGTTTTAAGTCATGTTTTGTTTAGTTTCTGGCTTTTCACTCCCTTGTCTTGTTTTGCATGATTACCCCATTAGTTTCACCTGTTCCACGTTTGCACTCATTGTGCACTCTTGCTTGTCACCATAGCAACCATTAGTTTTCACCTGTCACGCCACGCACCTGTTTCACGTTTTGAGTCGCGCACCTGCTTTCGTTAATCATGTCTGTGTTATTTAAGCTTTTCATTTTCTGTTGTTCAAGCTTCAACACCTGCAAGTCCATGTCGTGACAGAACTGAGGGAGTCGGAAACTAAACAAACAGGACGGATCATGACATTAGTAGTTCTATACAGCATGCTCAAATATTTTCATGTTTATAAGACGTGTGATTGTAAATTATGTTAATTAGATGAATCCTTAGTAAAATTCCCTTAAAAAAAGTAGTAACTTTTTATTTAAAAAAAAAAGCCTTTTACCCAAAAATGCGACACTTATTGAAAAACGACCCAAAAATGGTTCATAGTTTTGAAAACCCAGCAAATTGAGTTAAAATAATACACTTATAACCCAAGTAAGTTTTGTTTCGATTCATGCCACAGTTAGTGTTTTCTTTAATTGTTCATAGTTTCTGCCAATGTGCAAGTTTTGTGTTTATAGTCTAGTTTTGTACCTCCGCCCCTGTGCGCGCTTTTTGTTTGATCATTTTCTTTGTAGTTATAGTGTTAAATAAATAATGTTTTTACCTTCACGCCACATCCGGTCCAAATGTTCATTTGCACCTCGGGAGAACAAACCAAGCCAAAGTCCAAGTCATGAGAGATGTCGTCAGCACGAACAACAGAAAGTGAAAAGCTTAAATAACACAGACATGATTAACGAAAACAGGTGCGTGACTCAAAACGTGAAACAGGTGAAAACTAATGGTTGCTATGGTGACAAACAAGAGTGCACAGTGAGTCCAAACGTGGAACAGGTGAAACTAATGGGTAATCATGCAAACAAGACAAGGGAGTGAAAAGCCAGAAACTAAACAAAACATAAATAAATGGGTTGTACTTGTATAGCGCTTTTCTACCTTCAAGGTACTCAAAGCGCTTTGACACTACTTCCACATTTACCCATTCACACACACATTCACACACTGATGGCGGGAGCTGCCATGCAAGGCGCTAACCAGCACCCATCAGGAGCAAGGGTGAAGTGTCTTGCTCAGGACACAACGGACACGACGAGGTTGGTACTAGGTGGGGATTGAACCAGGGACCCTCGGGTCGCGCACGGCCACTCTTCCACTGCGCCACGCCGTCCCTGACTTAAAACAAAAACATGATTACACAGACATGACAGATACAGTTTTATCATTTGAATAAACTTGCAATTTGATGTAAATAAAGGGGAAAAAAAAGTCATTATACTACAAAAAGTCAAAAGTATAATTTTACAGGAATATTTTATGCTAATAAAAGAAGCCAACATTTCATCTACAGGTAAAAGCCAGTAAATTAGAATATTTTGAAAAACTTGATTTATTTCAGTAATTGCATTCAAAAGGTGTAACTTGTACATTATATTTATTCATTGCACACAGACTGATGCATTCAAATGTTTATTTCATTTAATTTTGATGATTTGAAGTGGCAACAAATGAAAATCCAAAATTCCGTGTGTCACAAAATTAGAATATTACTTAAGGCTAATACAAAAAAGGGATTTTTAGAAATGTTGGCCAACTGAAAAGTATGAAAATGAAAAATATGTGCATGTACAATACTCAATACTTGGTTGGAGCTCCTTTTGCCTCAATTACTGCGTTAATGCGGCGTGGCATGGAGTCGATGAGTTTCTGGCACTGCTCAGGTGTTATGAGAGCCCAGGTTGCTCTGATAGTGGCCTTCAACTCTTCTGCGTTTTTGGGTCTGGCATTCTGCATCTTCCTTTTCACAATACCCCACAGATTTTCTATGGGGCTAAGGTCAGGGGAGTTGGCGGGCCAATTTAGAACAGAAATACCATGGTCCGTAAACCAGGCACGGGTAGATTTTGCGCTGTGTGCAGGCGCCAAGTCCTGTTGGAACTTGAAATCTCCATCTCCATAGAGCAGGTCAGCAGCAGGAAGCATGAAGTGCTCTAAAACTTGCTGGTAGACGGCTGCGTTGACCCTGGATCTCAGGAAACAGAGTGGACCGACACCAGCAGATGACATGGCACCCCAAACCATCACTGATGGTGGAAACTTTACACTAGACTTCAGGCAATGTGGATCCTGTGCCTCTCCTGTCTTCCTCCAGACTCTGGGACCTCGATTTCCAAAGGAAATGCAAAATTTGCATGGTTGGGTGATGGTTTGGGGTGCCATGTCATCTGCTGGTGTCGGTCCACTCTGTTTCCTGAGATCCAGGGTCAACGCAGCCGTCTACCAGCAAGTTTTAGAGCACTTCATGCTTCCTGCTGCTGACCTGCTCTATGGAGATGGAGATTTCAAGTTCCAACAGGACTTGGCGCCTGCACACAGCGCAAAATCTACCCGTGCCTGGTTTACGGACCATGGTATTTCTGTTCTAAATTGGCCCGCCAACTCCCCTGACCTTAGCCCCATAGAAAATCTGTGGGGTATTGTGAAAAGGAAGATGCAGAATGCCAGACCCAAAAACGCAGAAGAGTTGAAGGCCACTATCAGAGCAACCTGGGCTCTCATAACACCTGAGCAGTGCCAGAAACTCATCGACTCCATGCCACGCCGCATTAACGCAGTAATTGAGGCAAAAGGAGCTCCAACCAAGTATTGAGTATTGTACATGCTCATATTTTTCATTTTCATACTTTTCAGTTGGCCAACATTTCTAAAAATCCCTTTTTTGTATTAGCCTTAAGTAATATTCTAATTTTGTGACACACGGAATTTGGGATTTTCATTTGTTGCCACTTCAAATCATCAAAATTAAATGAAATAAACATTTGAATGCATCAGTCTGTGTGCAATGAATAAATATAATGTACAAGTTACACCTTTTGAATGCAATTACTGAAATAAATCAAGTTTTTCAAAATATTCTAATTTACTGGCTTTTACCTGTATATATATATTTTTTAGCAAACTCCATAGTGTGCATATGCAGGAAGATAACACATCATGAGCAACTGCTGCTTTTTTTATTGGCCGCCAGGTGGCGCAACAGGTCAGAGTAATTCCTCCCAGGCCTGCAACATGGAGCACTTCCATTGTTGGTTGCATGTGATGATTTATTGTGCTCGATGGTTTGTGTTGTTGGCTGAACACTTTTCTAATAAAAGAGGAATAAGGCAAGCAAAGTACGCTCCTTCCTGGTGACGCATTTTCAAATGAAACACAAGCGGAGTGAGTTATTCCAAAAACTGAACACATGCAAAACTGAATCAACTCTGCTGTGTTTTAAGATCATTTATTTTTTTAATTTTCCAACCTTCCCAAACACACTCAAATAAATACTCCTAATCAGGGTTTGGTACGTACCTCGGTTTGTAAATTATGATTTTATTTCTAGGGCAGACTGGGGTGGTGGTTCCTCTCTTTAAGAAGGGGAACCGGAGGGTGTGTTCTAACTATCGTGGGATCACACTCCTCAGCCTTCCCGGTAAGGTCTATTCAGGTGTACTGGAGAGGAGGCTACGCCGGATAGTCCAACCTCGGATTCAGGAGGAACAGTGTGGTTTTCGTCCTGGTCGTGGAACTGTGGACCAGCTCTATACTCTGGGCAGGGTCCTTGAGGGTGCATGGGAGTTTGCCCAACCAGTCTACATGTGCTTTGTGGACTTGGAGAAGGCATTCGACCGTGTCCCTCGGGAAGTCCTGTGGGGAGTGCTCAGAGAGTATGGGGTTTCGGACTGTCTGATTGTGGCGGTCCGCTCCCTGTATGATCAGTGCCAGAGCTTGGTCCGCATTGCCGGCAGTAAGTCGGACACGTTTCCAGTGAGGGTTGGACTCCGCCAAGGCTGCCCTTTGTCACCGATTCTGTTCTGAACTTTTATGGACAGAATTTCTAGGCGCAGTCAAGGCGTTGAGGGGATCTGGTTTGGTGGCTGCAGGATTAGGTCTCTGCATTTTGCAGATGATGTGGTCCTGATGGCTTCATCTGGCCAGGATCTTCAGCTCTCGCTGGATCGGTTCGCAGCCGAGTGTGAAGCGACTGGGATGAGAATCAGCACCTCCAAGTCCGAGTCCATGGTTCTCGCCCGGAAAAGGGTGGAATGTCATCTTCGGGTTGGGGAGGAGACCCTGCCCCAAGTGGAGGAGTTAAAGTACCTCGGAGTCTTGTTCACCAGTGAGGGAAGAGTGGATCGTGAGATCGACAGGCGGATCGGTGCGGCGTCTTCAGTAATGCGGACGCTGTATCGATCCGTTGTGGTGAAGAAGGAGCTGAGCCGGAAGGCAAAGCTCTCAATTTACCGGTCGATCTACGTTCCCATCCTCACCTATGGTCATGAGCTTTGGGTTATGACCGAAAGGACAAGATCACGGGTACAAGCGGCCGAAATGAGTTTCCTCCGCCGGGTGGCAGGGCTCTCCCTTAGAGATAGGGTGAGAAGCTCTGTCATCCGGGGGGAGCTCAAAGTAAAGCCGCTGCTCCTCCACATGGAGAGGAGCCAGATGAGGTGGTTCGGGCATCTGGTCAGGATGCCACCCGATCGCCTCCCTCGGGAGGTGTTTAGGGCACGTCCGACCGGTAGGAGGCCACGGGGAAGACCCAGGACACGTTGGGAAGACTATGTCTCCCGGCTGGCCTGGGAACGCCTCGGGATCCCCCGGGAGGAGCTGGACGAAGTGGCTGGGGAGAGGGAAGTCTGGGCTTCCCTGCTTAGGCTGCTGCCCCCGCGACCCGACCTCGGATAAGCGGAAGAAGATGGATGGATGGATGGATGGATGGATTTCTAGTGCAAGAAAGTCCCTGGCTTGGCTAAAGTGCAGTTTTTTTTAATAGTTCCAGCTTTGATCAGTACACATGTCGCACGGAAGGCCGAGTGCCAGCAAACAGGAGACTTCACAGCAGGAATACGATCTGTCATCATCACCGACTCATTTGCATAATTCTGCATGGATGCTCAATGACTGATGCCTTGTGAAAAAAGTAGCAGTGTTTGTTTTGGAATATAAACTTCCTGTCTCTCCCTTAAAGGGGAACATTATCACAATTTCAGAATTGTTAAAACCATTAAAAATCAGCTCCCAGTGCCTTATTATATTTTTCGAAGTTTTTTTCTAAATTTTACCCATCTATCCATCCATCCATCTTCTTCCGCTTATCCGAGGTCGGGTCGCGGGGGCAGCAGCCTAAGCAGGGAAGCCCAGACTTCCCTCTCCCCAGCCACTTCGTCCAGCTCCTCCCGGGGGATCCCGAGGCATTCCCAGGCCAGCCGGGAGACATAGTCTTCCCAACGTGTCCTGGGTCTTCCCCGTGGCCTCCTACCGGTCGGACGTGCCTGAAACACCTCCCGAGGGAGGCGTTCGGGTTGCATCCTGACCAGATGCCCGAACCACCTCATCTGGCTCCTCTCCATGTGGAGGAGCAGCGGCTTTACTTTGAGCTCCCCCCGGATGACAGAGCTTCTCACCCTATCTCTAAGGGGGAGCCCCGCCACCCGGCGGAGGAAACTCATTTGGGCCGCTTGTACCCGTGATCTTGTCCTTTCGGTCATAACCCAAAGCTCATGACCATAGGTGAGGATGGGAACATAGATCGACCGGTAAATTGAGAGCTTTGCCTTCCGGCTCAGCTCCTTCTTTACCACAACGGATCGATACAGCGTCCGCATTACTGAAGACGCCGCACCGATCCGCCTGTCGATCTCACGATCCACTCTTCCCTCACTCGTGAACAAGACTCCGAGGTACTTGAACTCCTCCACTTGGGGCAAGATCTCCTCCCCAACCCGGAGATGGCACTCCACCCTTTTCCGGGCGAGAACCATGGACTCGGACTTGGAGGTGCTGATTCTCATCCCAGTCGCTTCACACTCGGCTGCGAACCGATCCAGTGAGAGCTGAAGATCCTGGCCAGATGAAGCCATCAGGACCACATCATCTGCAAAAAGCAGAGACCTAATCCTGCAGCCACCAAACCAGATCCCCTCAACGCCTTGACTGCGCCTAGAAATTCTGTCCATAAAAGTTATGAACAGAATCGGTGACAAAGGGCAGCCTTGGCGGAGTCCAACCCTCACCGGAAAAGTGTCCGACTTACTGCCGGCAATGCGGACCAAGCTCTGACACTGATCATACAGGGAGCGGACCGCCACAATCAGACAGTCCGATACCCCATACTCTCTGAGCACTCCCCACAGGACTTCCCGAGGGACACGGTCGAATGCCTTCTCCAAGTCCACTAAACACATGTAGACTGGTTGGGCAAACTCCCATGCACCCTCAAGGACCCTGCCGAGAGTATAGAGCTGGTCCACAGTTCCACGCCCAGGACGAAAACCACACTGTTCCTCCTGAATCCGAGGTTCGACTATCCGGCGTAGCCTCCTCTCCAGTACACCTGAATAGACCTTACCGGGAAGGCTGAGGAATGTGATCCCACGATAGTTAGAACACACCCTCCGGTTCCCCTTCTTAAAGAGAGGAACCACCACCCCGGTCTGCCAATCCAGAGGTACCGCCCCCGAAAATTTTTACCCATCACGCAATATCCCTAAAAAAAAGCTTCAAAGTGCCTGATTTTAACCATCGTTATAAACACCCGTCCATTTTCCTGTGACGTCACATAGTGAAGCCAACACGAACAAACATGGCGGAAAGAACAGCAAGCTATAGCGACATTAGCTCGGATTCAGACTCGGATTTCAGCGGCTTAAGCGATTCAACAGATTACGCATGTATTGAAACGGATGGTTGTAGTGTGGAGGCAGGTAGCGAAAACCAAATTGAAGAAGAAACTGAAGCTATTGAGCCATATCGGTTTGAACCGTATGCAAGCGAAAACCGAGGAAAACGACACGACAGCCAGCGACACGGGAGAAAGCGAGGACGGATTCGGCGATCGCCTTCTAACCAACGATCGGTATGTGTTTGTTTGGCATTAAAGGAAACTAACAACTATGAACTAGGTTTACAGCATATGAAATACATTTGGCAACAACATGCACTTTGAGAGTGCAGACAGCCCAGTTTTCATCAATTAATATATTCTGTAGACCTACCCTCATCCGCTCTCTTTTCCTGAAAGCTGATCTGTCCAGTTTTGGAGTTGATGTCAGCAGGCCAGGGAAGCTAGGGTGGATATTCTTCTCTTGATCATCTTCGGTGGCATAAGGGACGGTGTGAGCCAAGACATCCAGGGGGTTTAGCTCGCTCGTCTGCGGGAACAAACTGCCGCCATTGCTTGCCGTGCTACCGAGGTCCTTTGTCCCGGAATTGCTCACACACTCCGACAGATTCAATGGGGGTCTGGCGGCAGATTTCTTTGACTTTATGGTTGGAAATGCATCTGCTTTGAGTGTCGCAGGATATCCACACATTCTTGCCATCTCTGTCGTTGTCATGTCTGTGTAATCATGTTTTGTTTTAAGTCATGTTTTGTTTAGTTATAGGACTCTTTAGTTTCTGTCTTTTCACTCCCTTGTCTTGTCACCATAGTTACCCATTAGTTTCACCTGTCATGTCACGCACCTGTTTTGAGTCACGCACCTGTTGTTAATCATGTCTGTGTTATTTAAGCTTTTCATTTTCTGTTGTTCGTCCTCATGGAGTCATAGCCTTTCTCACCCTGCTATCCTCGCGTTTTCAAGCCCTGTTCACGGGTCCCATGCCACAGTAAGTGTTTTGTTATTTCGTGTTCAGTTTCTGCCTTTGTGCAAGTTTTGTTTTCATTCGCCAAGTTTTTTACCTCCGCCAAAGTGCGCGCTTTTCGTTTATTCTTTGTTTGATAAATAAATCATGTACCCACCTTCAAGCCATGTCCGATCTTCAATCCAACAAAAACTCCACAGTCCAATGTCATGACATTGGACTGTGGAGTTTTTGTTTTCCCAAGATGCAAAAGAATTTGGATCGGACATGGCTTGAAGGTGGGTACAGGATTTATTTATCAAACAAAGAATAAACGAAAAGCGCGCACTTTGGCGGAGGTAAAAATAAAGCACACCATGTTGGTGCACCAGTCGAGGAAAATGATCAAACTACATAAATTACATCCTGTCATTAAATTTTATCTATGTTTCTATGTTTTATCTCGTGTTTATCTCGTGTTTTTCATGTTTTTATTTCTATTTTAACGCATACAACATGATGCATCACACATGCACGCATACAACATGATACATCACACATGCATGCACACAACATGATGCATCACACATACATGCATACAACATGATGCATCACACATGCATGCATACAACATGATGCATCACACATGCACGCATACAACATGATACATCACACATGCATGCATACAACAGGATACATCACACATACATGCATACAACATGATACATCACACATGCATGCATACAACATGATACATCACACATGCATGCATACAACATGATACATCACACATGCATGCATACAACATGATACATCACACATGCATGCATACAACATGATGCATCACACATGCATGCATACAACATGATGCATCACACATGCATGCATACAACATGATGCATCACACATGCATGCATACAACATGATACATCACACATGCATGCATGCAACATGATGCATCACACATGCACGCATACAACATGATGCATCACACATGCACGCATACAACATGATACATCACACATGCATGCATACAACATGATACATCACACATGCATGCATACAACATGATACATCACACATGCATGCATACAACATGATGCATCACACATGCATGCATACAACATGATACATCACACATGCATGCATACAACATGATACATCACACATGCATGCATACAACATGATGCATCACACATGCACGCATACAACATGATACATCACACATGCATGCATACAACATGATGCATCACACATGCATGCATACAACATGATACATCACACATGCACGCATACAACATGATGCATCACACATGCACGCATACAACATGATACATCACACATGCACGCATACAACATGATGCATCACACATGCATGCATACAACATGATGCATCACACATGCACGCATACAACATGACACATCACACATGCATGCATACAACATGATACATCACACATGCATGCATACAACATGATACATCACACATGCATGCATACAACATGATGCATCACACATGCATGCATACAACATGATGCATCACACATGCATGCATACAACATGATGCATCACAATTTCCAGTTCCTCTATTCAACATGTTGGAAAAGGAGTAGGAAGAAGCCGAGCTTTTTCAATTCTACCCTTTTCCTTTACATAGCAGTTGCTGAAACTTTTAGTCACTTCCTGTTCTCAATTTATTCACAATATACTCCATAAGTAATAACAATAAAAATAGACAAATAAATAAATAATACTTAGTAAGATTATCTTGAAAATGAATGGATGGATGAAATAAATTGAGAATGTATATCTTCCTCTTCGTACTTTGTAAACACTTTAAGTTTGGAGAGTTTCTTGAAGTGGATCATATTAGTACATTGTTTGATTTCTTTGCTTAATCCACAGACAATACGTTGTTTTGCTTGTACGACCCGGAAAGGGACAAGCAGTAGAAAATGGATGGATGGACACTTGTACGGCAAACCTGAAAAATGGCTGTTATGTTTGCTATAATTCTTCTCACAATGGAGTCTTCTGGTGTATTTATTTAGTTTAACCATTTTGTTTTGCAATGTGACAGAGCATTGAAATAGTTAATCTACTTTCCATTCATTCTAGCCCTCTGATTCTCCTTTATGTCTTGGTACTTTTTTTGTCCGTATGGATATGAAACGGTCTTAAATTCTATTGGTTATGGTCTTAAAAAGTCTTCAATTTGACTTGTGGAAGCCTATAGAGACCCTGATCATGCAGCGTTATGCTCCCATTGTGGATACACATCACATGTCAATGCAGTTTTTTTCCAACTAATTCCAGACCTCTAAATTCCTGTAGTCCAGTGGTGTCTTTTTAAAGCGTCGTTGATTCCATTCGAGAGGCACTTTCACCGCAAATACATCTTGTCTGCAGCAGGGGTTTCCCATTAAGCTCAATTTAATGTGAGACCCAAAGGGTTTCAAGAGTTTTAGGTTCGGACGGGTCGTCCAATTCTGTACGGGCTTGCGTTAAGTGACTTGCAGTATGAAGGGATGGACGGAATATAAATAGACGTGTGGATGTGGCTTATACGAAGCGTAAATTCAGTAAGGATGCCCTCGTTTCCGAGTTATAGGACTTTGGGATCTGGACAACTTGTGGTCCGGCAGCATCACCGCGCTCCGAATGAATGATGCCCTCGCAGTGTCTGTGTTGGGCCGTTATCAACACGCCAACTATAAATTATAATTACCAAAAATAATAAAAAGGTAGGAAAATGTGGGGATTGTGGAACTATGAAGAATGCCCTATTTTTTCTGAAATCCCCATTGTGGGAATTTCAGAAAAAATAGGGCATTTCAGGAAAAGCGGGAATTTTATTGAAAATGGTAAAAAAAAACGTGTATGGTCTGAATGAGTTGAAATTGTTGGAATTTTTCAAATCGGTGGAGAAATGTTGAAGTAGTAACATGTTGAATTGAGAAATGGTATTACGGAATTCCTGGAATTTCGGAAAATCCGGGAATTTTTTTTTAGAATTGTTGAAGTAGAACACAAAATTCCTGAACAGGCTGAATATTTTGAAGTTGGAACAGTTTGAATCAGATGAAAAAATGTGGGAATTGTGGAACTTTGAAGAATGTCCCATTGATTTCAACGGGAATTTCAGAAAAAATAGGGAATTTCGGGAAAAGTGGGGATTTGATTGAAAATTGTAAAAAACTTGTATGGTCTGAATGAGTTGAAATGGTTGGCGTTGGAATTTTTCAAATCGGTGGAGAAATGTTGAAGTAGTAACATGTTGAATTGAGAAATGGTATTACGGAATTCCTGGAATTTCGGAAAATCCGGGAATTTTTTTTAGAATTGTTGAAGTAGAGCGCAAAATTCCTGAACAGGCTGAATATTTTGAAGTTGGAACAGTTTGAATCAGTTGAAAAATGTGGGAATTGTGGAACTTTGAAGAATGTCCCATTGATTTCAACGGGAATTTCAGAAAAAAATAGGGAATTTCGGGGAAAGCGGGAATTTTATTGAAAATGGTAAAAAAAACTTGTATGGTCTGAATGAGTTGAAATGGTTGGTGTTGGAATTTTTCAAATCGGTGGAGAAATGTTGACGTAGTAACATGTTGAATTGAGAAATGGTATTACGGAATTCCTGGAATTTCGGAAAATCCGGGAATTTTTTTTCAGAATTGTTGAAGTAGAGCACGAAATTCCTGAACAGGCTGAATATTTTGAAGTTGGAACAGTTTGAATCAGATGAAAAATGTGGGAATTGTGGAACTTTGAAGAATGTCCCATTGATTTCAATGGGAATTTCAGAAAAAATAGGGAATTTCGGGAAAAGCGGGAATTTTATTGAAAATTGTAAAAAAAACTTGAGTGTTCTGAATGAGTTGAAATGGTTGGGGTTGAAGTTTTTCAAATCGGGCGAGAAGTTTGAATTGAGAAATGGTATTACGGAATTCCTGGAATTTTGGGAAAACCGGGAATATTTCCAGTTAAAAAAAAACTTTAGTTTTTTGTCCTGATTAAGAGGAATGTTTTGACGGTGGAACGGTTGAAATGCGTAGAAAAATGTGGAAGGAGTAGTTGCCAGAAAAAAGGGTGGAAATAGGGCTTTGGAAAAGTAGGAATTCTGGAAAATCCTGGAATCTTTTTTGAACTTGGAAAAAGGGAATTTTGAATTTCCAGAATGGTGGACTGTGTTGAAGGTGGAATAGTTTGAATGGGTTGAAAAATGTGGAAATGGTGGGAGTTTGAAAAATGGCCAATTAATCTTTGAACGGGAAAAATATCCCGGAAAACCTGGAATTCTGGGAAAATCTGTGAATTTTTGGGAATTTGTCAAGAAAAATGCCGCGATTCTTGAATAGGCTGAACAATTTCAAGTTGGAACGGTTTGAATCGGATGAAAAATGTGGAAGGAGTAGTTGCCAGAAAAAAGGGTGGAAATAGGGCTATGGAAAAGCAGGAATTCTGGAATATCATGGAATTTCTTTGATCTTGGAAAAAGGGAAGTTTAAATTTCCAGAATGGTGGAATACGTTGAAGTGGAATGATTTGAATTGGTTGAAAAATGTGGAAATGGTGGGAGTTTGAAAACTGGCCAATTCATTTTGAAAGGGAAAAATATCCTGAAAAGCTGGAATTCTGGGAAAATCTGGGAATTTTTGGGAATTTGTCAAGAAAAATCCCGCGATTCCTGAGTAGGCAGAACAGTTTGAAGTTGGAACGTTTTGAATAGGTTGAAAAATGTGGAAGGAGTAGTCGCCAGAATAAAAGGGTGGAAATAGGGCTTTGGAAAAGCAGGAATTCTGGAAAATCCTGGAATTTTTTTTAACTTGGAAAAAGGGAATTTTAAATTTCCAGAATGGTAGAATGTGTTGAAGTGGAATGATTTGAATTGGTTGAAAAATGTGGAAATGGTGGAAGTTTGAAAAATGGGTAATTCATTTTGAACGGGAAAAATATCCTGGAAAACCTGGAATTCTGGGAAAATCTGGGAATTTTTGGGAATTTGTCAAGGAAAATCCCGCGATTCCCGAATAGGCTGAACAGTTTGAATTTGGAACGCTTTGAATCGGATGAAAAATGTGGAAGGAGTAGTCACCAGAATAAAAGGGTGGAAATAGGGCTTTGGAAAAGCAGAAATTCTGGAAAATCCTGGAATTTTTTTGAACTTGGAAAAGGGAATTTTAAATTTCCAGAATGGTAGAATGTGTTGAAGGCGGAATGATTTGAATGGGTTGAAAAATGTGGAAATGGTGGGAGTTTGAAAAATGGCCAATTCATTTTGAACGGGAAAAATATCCTGGAAAACCTGGAATTCTGGGAAAATCTGGGAATTTTTGTGAATTTGTCAAGGAAAATCACGCAATTCCTGAATAGGCTGAACAGTTTGAAGTTGGAACGCTTTGAATCGGTTGAAAAATGTGGAAGGAGTAGTCTCCAGTAAAAAGGGTGGCAATAGGGCTTTGGAAAAGCAGGAATTCTGGAAAATCCTGGAATTTTTTTGAATTTGGAAAAGGGAATTTTAAATTTCCAGAATGGTAGAATGTGTTGAAGGCAGAATGATTTGAATGGGTTGAAAAATGTGGAAATGGTGGGAGTTTGAAAAATGGCCAATTCATTTTGAACGGGAAAAATATCCTGGAAAACCTGGAATTCTGGGAAAATCTGGGAATTTTTGGAAATTTGTAAAGGAAAATCCCGCGATTCCCGAATAGGCTAAAAACAGTCTGAAGTTGAAACGCTTTGAATCGGTTGAAAAATGAGGAAGGAATAGTTGCCAGTATAAAAGGGTGGAAATAGGGCTTTGGAAAAGCAGGAATTCTGGAAAATCCTGGAATTTTTTTTTAACTTTGAAGAAGGGAAGTTTACAGAATGGTGGAATGTGTTGAAGGTGGAATGGTTTGAATGGGTTGAAAAATGTGGAAATGGTGGAAGTTTGAAAAATGGGCAATTCATTTTGAACGGGAAAAATATCCTGGAAAACTTGGAATTCTGGAAAAATCTGGGAATTTTTTGGAATTTGTCAAGGAAAATCCCGCAATTCCCGAATAGGCTGAACAGTTTGAAGTTGGAACGCTTTGAATCGGATGAAAAATGTGGAAGGAGTAGTCGCCAGAAAAAAGGGTGGAAATAGGGCTTTGGAAAAGCAGGAATTCTGGAAAATCCTGGATTTTTTTTTTTAACTTGGAAGAAGGGAAGTTTCCAGAATGGTGGAATGTGTTGAAGGTGGAATGGTTTGAATGGGTTGAAAAATGTGGAAATGGTGGAAGTTTGAAAAATGGGCAATTCATTTTGAACGGGAAAAATATCCTGGAAAACCTGGAATTCTGGGAAAATCTGGGAATTTTTGGGAATTTGTCAAGGAAAATCCCGCGATTCCTGAATAGGCTGAACAGTCTGAAGTTGAAACGCTTTGAATCGGTTGAAAAATGTGGAAGGAGTAGTCACCAGAATAAAAGGGTGGAAATAGGGCTTTGGAAAAGCAGAAATTCTGGAAAATCCTGGAATTTTTTGGAACTTGGAAAAGGGAATTTTTAATTTCCAGAATGGTAGAATGTGTTGAAGGCGGAATGATTTGAATGGGTTGAAAAATGTGGAAATGGTGGAAGTTTGACAAATGGGCAATTCATTTTGAACGGGAAAAATATCCTGGAAAACCTGGAATTCTGGGAAAATCTGGGAATTTTTGAGAATTTGTGAAGGAAAATCCCGCGATTCCTGAATAGGCTGAACAGTTTGAAGTTGGAACGCTTTGAATCGGTTGAAAAATGTGGAAGGAGTAGTCGCCAATAAAAAGGGTGGAAATAGGGCTTTGGAAAAGCAGGAATTCTGGAAAATCCTGGAATTTTTTTTAACTTGGAAGAAGGGAAGTTTCCAGAATGGTGGAATGTGTTGAAGGTGGAATGATTTGAATTGGTTGAAAAATGTGGAAATGGTGGAAGTTTGAAAAATGGGCAATTCATTTTGAACGGGAAAAATATCCTGGAAAACCTGGAATTCTGGGAAAATCTGGGAATTTTTGTGAATTTGTCAAGGAAAATCCCGCGATTCCCGAATAGGCTGAACAGTTTGAATTTGGAACGCTTTGAATCGGATGAAAAATGTGGAAGGAGTAGTCACCAGAATAAAAGGGTGGAAATAGGGCTTTGGAAAAGCAGAAATTCTGGAAAATCCTGGAATTTTTTTTAACTTGGAAAAAGGAAATTTTACATTTCCAGAATGGTAGAATGTGTTGAAGGCGGAATTACTTGAATGGGTTGAAAAATGTGGAAATGGTGGAAGTTTGAAAAATGGGCAATTCATTTTGAATGGGAAAAATATCCTGGAAAACCTGGAATTCTGGGAAAATCTGGGAATTTTTGTGAATTTGTCAAGGAAAATCCCGCGATTCCCGAATAGGCTAAAAACAGTCTGAAGTTGAAACGCTTTGAATCGGTTGAAAAATGAGGAAGGAATAGTTGCCAGAATAAAAGGGTGGAAATAGGGCTTTGGAAAAGCAGGAATTCTGGAAAATCCTGGAATTTTTTTGAACTTGGAAAAGGGAATTTTAAATTTCCAGAATGGTAGAATGTGTTGAAGGCGGAATTATTTGAATGGGTTGAAAAATGTGGAAATGGTGGAAGTTTGAAAAATGGGCAATTCACTTTTAACGGGAAAAATATCCTGGAAAACCTGGAATTCTGGGAAAATCTGGGAATTTTTGGGAATTTGTAAAGGAAAATCCCGCGATTCCCGAATAGGCTAAAAACAGTCTGAAGTTGAAACGCTTTGAATCGGTTGAAAAATGAGGAAGGAATAGTTGCCAGAATAAAAGGGTGGAAATAGGGCTTTGGAAAAGCAGGAATTCTGGAAAATCCTGGAATTTTTTTTTTAACTTGGAAGAAGGGAAGTTTCCAGAATGGTGGAATATGTTGAAGGTGGAATGGTTTGAATGGGTTGAAAAATGTGGAAATGGTGGAAGTTTGAAAAATAGAAGAAACCCCGCCCGGACAGCCCCGCAAAAGAGGACATGTCCGGGGAAAAGAGGACATAAAATGGTAAATGGTAAATGGTTATACTTATATAGCGTTTTTCTACCTTTTTTTAAGGAACTCAAAGCGCTTTGACACTATTTCCACATTCACCCATTCACACACACATTCACACGTATGGTCAGTCTAATATAAATAGACGTGTGGATGTGGCTTATACGAAGCGTAAATTCAGTAAGGATGCCCTCGTTTCCGACTTTGGGATCTGGACAATTTGTGGTCCGGCAGCATCACCGCGCTCCGAATGAATGATGCCCTTGCAGTGTTTGTGTTGGGCCGTTATCAACGCGCCAACTATAAATTATAATTACCAAAAATAATAAAAAGGTAGGAAAATGTGGGAATTGTGGAACTTTGAAGAATGCCCTATTTTTAAAAATAGGGCATTTCAGGAAAAGCGGGAATTTTATTGAAAATGGTGAAAGAAACTTGAATGGTCTGAATGAGTTGAAATGGTTGGTGTTGGAATTTTTCAAATCGGTAGAGAAATGTTGAAGTAGTAACATGTTGAATTGAGAAATGGTATTACGGAATTCCTGGAATTTCGGAAAATCCGGGAATTTTTTTTAGAATTGTTGAAGTAGAACACAAAATTCCTGAACAGGCTGAATATTTTGAAGTTGGAACAGTTTGAATCAGATGAAAAATGTGGGAATTGTGGAACTTTGAAGAATGTTCCATTGATTTCAACGGGAATTTCAGAAAGAATAGGGAATTTCGAGAAAAGCGGGAATTTGATTGAAAATTGTAAAAAACTTGAGTGTTCTGAATGAGTTGAAATGGTTGGGGTTGAAGTTTTTCAAATCGGTCGAGAAGTTTGAATTGAGAAATGGTATTACGGAATTCCTGGAATTTTGGGAAAACCGGGAATATTTCCAGTTAAAAAAAAACTTTAGTTTTTTGTCCTGATTAAGAGGAATGTTTTGACGGTGGAACGGTTGAAATGCGTAGAAAAATGTGGAAGGAGTAGTTGCCAGAAAAAAGGGTGGAAATAGGGCTTTGGAAAAGTAGGAATTCTGGAAAATCCTGGAATCTTTTTTGAACTTGGAAAAAGGGAATTTTGAATTTCCAGAATGGTGGACTGTGTTGAAGGTGGAATGGTTTGAATGGGTTGAAAAATGTGGAAATGGTGGGAGTTTGAAAAATGGCCAATTAATCTTTGAACGGGAAAAATATCCCGGAAAACCTGGAATTCTGGGAAAATCTGTGAATTTTTGGGAATTTGTCAAGAAAAATGCCGCGATTCCCGAATAGTCTGAACAGTCTGAAGTTGAAACGCTTTGAATCGGTTGAAAAATGTGGAAGGAATAGTCGCCAGAATAAAAAGGTGGAAATAGGGCTTCGGAAAAGCAGGAATTCTGGAAAATCCTGGAATTTTTTTTTAACTTGGAAGAAGGGAAGTTTCCAGAATGGTGGAATGTGTTGAAGGTGGAATGGTTTGAATGGATTGAAAAATGTGGAAATGGTGGAAGTTTGAAAAATGGGCAATTCATTTTGAACGGGAAAAATATCCTGGAAAACTTGGAATTCTGGGAAAATCTGGGAATTTTTTGGAATTTGTCAAGGAAAATCCCGCAATTCCCGAATAGGCTGAACAGTCTGAAGTTGAAACGCTTTGAATCGGTTGAAAAATGAGGAAGGAATAGTTGCCAGAATAAAAGGGTGGAAATAGGGCTTTGGAAAAGCAGGAATTCTGGAAAATCCTGGAATTTTTTTTTTAACTTGGAAGAAGGGAAGTTTCCAGAATGGTGGAATATGTTGAAGGTGGAATGGTTTGAATGGATTGAAAAATGTGGAAATGGTGGGAGTTTGAAAAATGGCCAATTCATTTTGAACGGGAAAAATATCCTGGAAAACCTGGAATTCTGGGAAAATCTGGGAATTTTTGGGAATTTGTCAAGAAAAATCCCGCGATTCCCGAATAGGCTGAACAGTCTGATGTTGAAACGCTTTGAATCGGATGAAAAATGTGGAAGGAGTAGTCGCCATTAAAAAGGGTGGAAATAGGGCTTTGGAAAAGCAGGAATTCTGGAAAATCCTAGAATTTTTTTGAACTTGGAAAAAGGGAATTTTAAATTTCCAGAATGGTAGAATGTGTTGAAGGCGGAATGGTTTGAATGGGTTGAAAAATGTGAAAATGGTGTAAGTTTGAAAAATAGAAGAAACCCCGCCCGGACAGCCCCACAAAAGAGGACATGTTCGGGGAAAAGAGGACATAAAATGGTAAATGGTAAATGGTTATACTTGTATAGCGTTTTTCTACCTTTTTTTAAGGAACTCAAAGCGCTTTGACACTATTTCCACATTCACACATTCACACACACATTCACACGTATGGTCAGTCTAATATAAATAGACGTGTGGATGTGGCTTATATGAAGCGTGAATTCAGTAAGGATGCCCTCGTTTCCGAGTTGGACCATGGGATATCCTTAAAATAAGAACAGAGCATTTTTTTTTCTGGGTCTTCCGCTTCGACTTTGAGTTATAGGACTTTGGGATCTGGACAATTTGTGGTCCGGCAGCATCACCGCGCTCCGAATGAATGATGCCCTCGCAGTGTTTGTGTTGGGCCGTTATCAACGCGCCAACTATAAATAATAATTACCAAAAATAATAAAAAGGTTTGACCGGAGGTGCTGCGTCCAAGAAAGTCTTGTTTTTCTTTCTGGTTTGCAAGTATCAAGGGGCAAAAAAGGGGGTGGGGGATTTTTTTCCGCGTGAGGCTCGAGGCACAAAAAAAGCCAGTTTGCATGGTGGACAAACAGATGTAAAGTCGTTAAAAGGCGCTGTAATTAACTCGCTAGCCTGGCGTTGACGTTGCGCAAAAGGGCGGGTTCATCCCGGGTCATTATCTTCTCATCAATTCACGTCAAAGGAGCGTCCGCAAGGTCCTCCGGAGAGTCCTTACGGGTCTCGGGCCGTGCTGGTGTAAACCAGGAGAACATTTTGTGGGTTTGGCGCGAGGCGTCGTGAAATTTGGATCCAGCCACTAATTGGTAATTACAAGCCCCGTACCCGCTTTGGTGGCTCGTCGTCTTGTCCAGGGGCTTCCACGTCAACTTCTCCAAGCGTAGGCTATGAGATGTGGGCCATGGTGTCCCCGAGGAAAGACGACCGCACATCCTCAGACTATAACTCACTATAGGGCTGTATAGCACATTAACTGCACCTAAACGGACTCTTTTCATAACCCAATAAAACACACGTTTTCTTGTAAGGACTGTCTGTTACAGTTCCATGCATTCTTTTTATTATATATATACAGGTAAAAGCCAGTAAATTAGAATATTTTGAAAAACTTGATTTATTTCAGTAATTGCATTCAAAAGGTGTAACTTGTACATTATATTTATTCATTGCACACAGACTGATGCATTCAAATGTTTATTTCATTTAATTTTGATGATTTGAAGTGGCAACAAATGAAAATCCAAAATTCCGTGTGTCACAAAATTAGAATATTACTTAAGGCTAATACAAAAAAGGGATTTTTAGAAATGTTGGTCAACTGAAAAGTATGAAAATGAAAAATATGAGCATGTACAATACTCAATACTTGGTTGGAGCTCCTTTTGCCTCAATTACTGCGTTAATGCGACGTGGCATGGAGTCGATGAGTTTCTGGCACTGCTCAGGTGTTATGAGAGCCCAGGTTGCTCTGATAGTGGCCTTCAACTCTTCTGCGTTTTTGGGTCTGGCATTCTGCATCTTCCTTTTCACAATACCCCAAAGATTTTCTATGGGGCTAAGGTCAGGGGAGTTGGCGGGCCAATTTAGAACAGAAATACCATGGTCCGTAAACCAGTCACGGGTAGATTTTGCGCTGTGTGCAGGCGCCAAGTCCTGTTGGAACTTGAAATCTCCATCTCCATAGAGCAGGTCAGCAGCAGGAAGCATGAAGTGCTCTAAAACTTGCTGGTAGACGGCTGCGTTGACCCTGGATCTCAGGAAACAGAGTGGACCGACACCAGCAGATGACATGGCACCCCAAACCATCACTGATGGTGGAAACTTTACACTAGACTTCAGGCAACGTGGATCCTGTGCCTCTCCTGTCTTCCTCCAGACTCTGGGACCTCGATTTCCAAAGGAAATGCAAAATTTGCATGGTTGGGTGATGGTTTGGGGTGCCATGTCATCTGCTGGTGTCGGTCCACTCTGTTTCCTGAGATCCAGGGTCAACGCCGCCGTCTACCAGCAAGTTTTAGAGCACTTCATGCTTCCTGCTGCTGACCTGCTCTATGGAGATGGAGATTTCAAGTTCCAACAGGACTTGGCGCCTGCACACAGCGCAAAATCTACCCGTGCCTGGTTTACGGACCATGGTATTTCTGTTCTAAATTGGCCCGCCAACTCCCCTGACCTTAGCCCCATAGAAAATCTGTGGGGTATTGTGAAAAGGAAGATGCAGAATGCCAGACCCAAAAACGCAGAAGAGTTGAAGGCCACTATCAGAGCAACCTGGGCTCTCATAACACCTGAGCAGTGCCAGAAACTCATCGACTCCATGCCACGCCGCATTAACGCAGTAATTGAGGCAAAAGGAGCTCCAACCAAGTATTGAGTATTGTACATGCTCATATTTTTCATTTTCATACTTTTCAGTTGGCCAACATTTCTAAAAATCCCTTTTTTGTATTAGCCTTAAGTAATATTCTAATTTTGTGACACACGGAATTTTGGATTTTCATTTGTTGCCACTTCAAATCATCAAAATTAAATGAAATAAACATTTGAATGCATCAGTCTGTGTGCAATGAATAAATATAATGTACAAGTTACACCTTTTGAATGCAATTACTGAAATAAATCAAGTTTTTCAAAATATTCTAATTTACTGGCTTTTACCTGTATATATATAAGTGCTAAGCAATGTAGAGACAAACATATTCCCATTTTAAAAGATATTTACAATTCATATCCTCCTGACTCCCTTCAAAATCAGTGACGTGCGGTGAGGTTGATGACTGGTGAGGCACTGACTTCATCACAGTCAGATTTACAAACATATGAACCCTAAAGAGTATCTTATTCACCATTTGATTGGCAGCAGTTAACGGGTTATGTTTAAAAGCTCATACCAGCATTCTTCCCTGCTTGGCACTCAGCATCAAGGCTTGGAATTGGGGGTTAAATCACCAACAATTATTCCCGGGCGCGGCGCCGCTGCTGCCCACTGCTCCCCTCACATCCCAGGGGGTGATCAAGGGGATGGGTCAAATGCAGAGGACAAATTTCACCACACCAAGTGTGTGTGACAATCATTGGTACTTTAACTCATTGGCGTTGTTAGGCCTATTTTAGGGGGGCTCAAGCCCCCCTAAAATATTCTTAAGCCCCCCTAAATAATTTGGTGTTTTTTTGTTGTTTTTTTACAAATAAATGCGGACATATTCATTATAAAGTGGCCCAAATATGAGTTTAAATAAATAATCATATAACCTGTTATTATTCACTCAGTTTCCCCTCACTTCGTAGCGTAAGGTAGAGAGCCCCTTTCGTGCGTCGGTATCCAATCCATTCCACTTGTTCATATAGAAAATGCCCACATCACTCAAATTCCAGCCCGCATTTTCTCTGCGACCTTGCTTGCGGTCCTGCAGGTGTACGAAGCACATTATCTTCCTTTACAATGAGTGAAGCTGCACAAAACCTTGTGTGTGCAATTGTAAATCATTTATTTTTTTAAGTTTTGTGTTTCTTGTAGAATCTATATAAAGTAATATACATAAGCCTATTGTTAAAATAATGAAAAAAACATCATTAAATATATTTGTTTTATTGTATTGTTACATTAATAGCTGTTTTATTATTATAGGATGGCTTGTTAAACATTTAATAGGATTTTCAGAGGGAGGAAAAACCAAGACATTTAATATAAAATGTAAAATGAATAAATACATAAAAAGAAAAAGAAAATATATGGTTAAAAGCCATCGTCCCGGGGAGCATTTCATTTCGTCCCGTGCATTTAAAAAAAATAAAAATAATAACAATAAATAATTTCTAAGTCTTTGTTAGCCGTTTGTGAAGTTTTGTGCTTGTGCGTAACATTCGCTCGCATCCTGTGCATCTCCTGGGGGCAAAGCCCCCCCTGTCCTTAAAAGCTAGTGACGCCCCTGCTTTAACTTAACTTTAACTTTACACATACAAACTGTAGCACACAAAAATGCACATTTAATTTAAAAAAAAAACGTTATTATGGTCTTACCTTTACTTATAAGTGCGGGAACAGTGGTGTTCGTGTTGGAGGAGTTGTGAATGAATGAAATATGAAATCCGTGCTGCAGTCTGTAGGTGTACCTAATGTTGTGTCCTTGCAGTCGTTCACGGCTCCTCTGGCGCGAGCATTGTTTTTTTTGCACTTTTTGGCTTCTTGTTAAGTCACTTTTTTTTGGGTGGATTCGGTCTTGCACGTGGAGGGTTTGGGTGTGGGCTTTGGTTGGTGTGGCGCTCTCGTCGGGGGGTGCAGTCTGCGGCGAAGGTGCCTTAACCGGCACCAGGAGGCGGGATTACTGCGAGCCTCACACAGTGCGTCTTCGCAGCAGTTTTATGATTGCTCAGCACAAGAAATACTTTACACACATACAGTTGTTGACAAAATACACTGTACATTATATACCTCAGCTAACTAAACTATGGAAATGTATAATATAATTCATATAGCAATACGGTCTCACTGCACAGCAGGCCAGCAGTTAGCCGAGTCATTGCGCAATCCATGTTGAGGCACTGAGTGACGTGCCTCAACTGGCTGCTGTTCACCGCACCGTCTCTTCTCAGTATTTGAACGGCAAATGTGAAAATTCAGCGATTTTGAATAAATGTTGCAGGAGGACGAGCATGCAGGAGGACGAGCATGCAGGAGGACGAGCATGCACTAACTGCCACAGGTGGCATTAGCTTCGGGAGCCTCCCTGACACTGATTAGGCCGTGTGGAATAAATACAACTTGAAATAATAGGATTAAAGCTGCCTTCGGAGAGTTGTCTGTCACCATTTGGGAGGCTTTGGAAACACTCCCTCGGCCCATAAATTCTCCCCGAGAGATTAAGGGATGCAAAGCCTGGGATGCCCCTAGAATCCACATGTTTTCCCCGGGGCATGTCGAGGATCATTCTTTGCCACTGCCATCATTTGTCTCTCGCCCCAGCTGAAGAGTGCACTTCCTGCATGAGTCTTGGATGTTTTTCTTGCAAATCTGCTAGATTTTGAATGCAGCATCAAGCAAGCCCGCTGGAATTTTGACAAAGAATCCATTAAGATGAAAATGCCCTGAAGGACCACCGTATGTTCAGGATTCAGGATGCTTTATTATTGTCCATTCTTTAACATGTACAAGACACATAAGAACTGACATTTTATTTTGGGCACAGTCCCACTAAGAGCAGACATACGTTACAGGGAGACAAGACGGGACCGCCAACGGATCAGCCACTTACGGCGCTCCTTAAAAAAAGGTGGGAAAAAGGTGATATTGGGAAAGGGGGGAAGAGTAAAAAATATCAGTCAAAGGCTGCACACTCGGGAGGGGGTCCAGACTGAGTCCAAGGGAAAAAAACCTATTTTGCCATAGCACATATAAACATCCATCCATCCATCCATCCATCTTCTTCTGCTTATCGGAGGTCGGGTCGCGGGGGCAGCAGCTTAAGCAGGGAAGCCCAGACTTCCCTCTCCCCAGCCCTTTCGTCCAGCTCCTCCCGGGGGATCCCGAGGCGTTCCCAGGCCAGCCGGGAGACATAGTCTTCCCAATGTTTCCTGGGTCTTCCCCGTGGCCTCCTACCGGTCGGACGTGCCCGAAACACCTTCCTAGGGAGGCGTTCGGGTGGCATCCTGACCAGATGCCCGAACCACCTCATCTGGCTCCTCTCGATGTGGAGGAGCAGCGGCTTTACTTTGAGTTCCTCCCGGATGACAGAGCTTCTCACCCTATCTCTAAGGGAGAGCCCCGCCACCCGGCGGAGGAAACTCATTTGGGCCGCTTGTACCCGTGATCTTGTCCTTTCGGTCATGACCCAAAGCTCATGACCATAGGTGAGGATGGGAACGTAGATCGACCGGTAAATCGAGAGCTTTGCCTTCCGGCTCAGCTCCTTCTTCACCACAACGGATCGACACAACGTCCGCATTACTGAAGACGCCGCACCGATCCGCCTGTCGATCTCACGATCCACTCTTCCCCCACTCGTGAACAAGACTCCGAGGTACTTGAACTCCTCCACTTGGGGCAACATCTCCTCCCCAACCCCCATATAAACATGTTACATATAATCACAACAACTCGCAACAGGGGGGGTTGGGTCCCTGGAGGTCGACTGCTGCTATAAAGCGCTACTCAGCTGTCCATCACCCCGAAGGGCAATCAAGCGGTGGTGAGGGGCGTGGGGTGGGGGTGGGGAGTGTGTCTGTGTATATGCCCATTGTCTTTGGGTATAGTGGTGTTGTGTCCATAGGCCTGGGGCCGTTCTGCATGCAATGCAAGCAAATAATAATAATAATAATAACTGGGATTTATATAGCGCTTTTCTAAGTTCCCAAAGTCGCTTTACATGTAGAACCCATCAATCATTCACACCTGGTGTTGGTAAGCTACTTATATAGCCACAGCTGCCCTGGGGTAGACTGACGGCAAAGTTCGACTTCCAGGTGTCGTTGAGAAGGGAGGGAGGTCAAATGTACGCTGGAACCCCCAAAGTCTAAGACAGGGGTGCTCATTACGTCGATCGCGAGCTACCGGTCGATCTCGGAGGGTGTGTCAGTCGATCACCAGCCAGGCATTAAAAAAATAGTCCTAAAAATGAGCGATCATAAATCTTCACTATGATGTCACTTTCGTCACTTGATTGACATTCACGGCACCCGAGGGTCTTCTGAGATGACGCTGGCTGCTGCCAGCTCATTAAAATTACCGACTGGAAGGCGAGACACACTTTATTTCAACAGACTCTGGCGCCGTACCTGTCGTCAAAACTCCAAAGACCGACTGCACAGTTGCATAGTTGCGCTAACAAAACAAGAGTCTCAGAAAGCTGGCGTGCACAAGCTAGCAAGCTACGGAGTTTGCCGACAATGTATTTCTTGTAAAGTGTATACAAAGGAGTACGGAAGCTGGACAAATAAGATGCCAAAAACCAACCACTTTCATGTGGTATTGGACAGAAAGGAGGACTTTTTTTCTCCTCCATTCGAAAATGCGGACGTTTTTAGCACCACTGTCTGATTACAATCAATGCAAGTCATCAGAATCAGGTAATACACCAACTTATATTCTTGTCTTCATGAAAGAAAGGAATCTATATGTGTTAAACATGCTTGTATTATCTTTAAACACTTTTAACTTATTAACAATATTAACTATATGTATTAAACATGCTTGTATTATCATTAAACACCTTTAACTTGTTAACAATATTAACTATATGTGTTAAACATGCTTGTATTATCTTTAAACACCTTTAACTTATTAATAATATTAACTATATGTATTAAACATACTTGTATTATCATTAAACACCTTTAATTTATTAACAATATTAACTATGTGTTAAACATGATTGCATTATCATTAAACACCTTTATTTTATCAACAATATTATCTATATGTGTTAAACATGCTTGCATTATCATTAAACACCTTTAACTTATTAACAAAAACATATATTTCATAAATAAGTAAAAATAAATGATATATATGAATGAGGTAGATCCCCACGACTTGATCAATTGAAAAGTAGCTCGCCTGCAGAAAAAGTGTGAGCACCCCTGGTCTAAGAGATCTTCCATAATAAATAAAATAACATTTTTATTGATCATAAAACAATTATAATCTGTACAATCAGTGTTTTATAGGCTTTATAATTGTCATGCAGGCGTAAAAATTGGGGTGTCCTTTGAAACCAAATATTTTTCCAGGGCAGGTTGTGGATCATTTTTGGCAAGTGTCATCGTTCATGTCCTGTATAAGATTCTCCCAAACCTGCTAGAATGTTGTCAGAATACTGAGCGAGTCCCTTCAACAAGTCCACTCAAACCTCCACAGTTAAACAAAATTAGTTGAGTTCTGATTTTTCGCACAACAAATATTACTAAAAAAGATCTTTAGTAAAAAATGATCTTAAAACCTTTAGAATCTATACAGACAATGTTTCAATGGCGTTTTCACATACTTACCGTATTTTCCGCACTATTAGCCGCACCAAAAAACCACAAATTTACTCAAAAGCTGACAGTGCGGCTTATAACCCGGTGCGCTTTATATATGGATTAATATTAAGATTCATTTTCATAAAGTTTCGGTCTCGCAACTACGGTAAACAGCCGCCATCTTTTTTCCCCGTAGAAGAGGAAGTGCTTCTTCTTCTACGCAAGCAACCGCCAAGGTAAGCACCCGCCCCCATAGAACAGGAAGCGCTTCTTCTTCTACTGTAAGCAACCACCCGCCCGCGTAGAAGAAGAAGAAGAAGCGCGCGGATATTACGTTTCATTTCCTTTGTGTGTTTACATCTGTAAAGACCACAAAATGGCTCCTACTAAGCGACAGGTTTCCGGTTCATGAAAAGACGCAATCTCTCCATCCGCACACGGACTACTATTTCACAGCAACTGCCTAAAGACTTTCAAGAAAAGCTGGCTACTTTCCGTGCATATTGTAAAAACAAGATAGCTGAAAAAAAGATCCGGCCAGAGAACATTATCAACATGGACGAGGTTCCACTGACTTTTGATATTCCTGTGAACCGCACTGTGGATACAACGGGAGCACGTACGGTGAATATTCGCACCACAGGGAATGAGAAGTCATCCTTCACTGTGGTTCTAGCTTGCCATGCTAATGGCCAGAAACTTCCACCCATGGTGATATTCAAAAGGAAGACCTTGCCAAAAGAGACCTTTCCAGCCGGCGTCATCATAAAAGCTAACTCGAAGGGATGGATGGATGAAGAAAAGATGAGCGAGTGGTTAAGGTAAGTTTACGCGAAGAGGCCGGGTGGCTTTTTTCACGCAGCTCCGTCCATGTTGATATACGACTCCATGCGCGCCCACATCACGCTGGTTTTTAATATATTATTAAAGTTTGACTGACCTATCTGACTGTTTTTTTTGACATTCCTTTAGCGCAGTTAGATGCGGCTTATAACACGGGGCGGCTTATAGGTGGACAAAGTTTTGAAATATGCCGTTCATTGAAGGCGCGGCTTATAACCCAGGGCGCCTTATGGTGCGGAAAATACGGTAACTGTCGTGCATGGTCAAAAGTGTACATGCACTTGTAAAGAACATCATGTCATGGCTGTCTTGACTTTACAATCATTGTTATTTTTTTTGTGATGTAGTGATTGGAGCACATACTTGTTGGTCACAAAAACATTCATGAGGTTTGGTTCTTTTATGAGTTTATTATGGCTCTACTGAAAATGTGAGGGTCAAAAGTATACATACAGCAATGTTAATATTTGCTTACATGTCCCTTGGCAAGTTTACCTGCAATAAGGCGCTTTTGGTAGTAGTTTTTGACCACTCCTCTTGACAGAATTGGTGCAGTTCAGCTCAATTTGTTGGTCTTCTCACATGGACTTGTTTCTTCAGCATTGTCCATGCTTGACGGTGTCATGATCCGTGGCCCAGGATCATGTTTTGTTTAGTCATGTTCTGTTAGTTTTGGACGTCCGTAGTTCCTGTTTTGTGCGCCTCTGGGTTTGTTTTGGTTACCATGGGTACTAATTGGGTTCACCTGCCTCTGGTTAGTGGTCGGCACGCTCACCTGCTGTCGCGCACCAATCAGAGAGTTATTTATTCACCTTTCTCGCCACGCTCAGTCTGGCTTCGTTGTTTGCTATTTGCAGAGGTGGGTAGAGTAGCCAGAAATTGTACTCAAGTAAGAGTACTGTTACTTTAGAGATTTATTACTCAAGTAAAAGTAAGGAGTAGTCACCCAAATATTTACTTGAGTAAAAGTAAAAAGTATGTTGTGAAAAAACTACTCAAGTACTGAGTAACTGATGAGTAACATACACACACATATCATATATATATATATATATATATATATATATATATATATATATATATATATATATATATATATATATAATGTTGAATATTCAATAACATGGCAAATTCTTGCATCCAGCACACCTTACAATAGTAAATAAATAATAAAAGATGCAACCTATGCTTGAAAGAGAAACTGTTTATTATCTACCGTCCAGACCTGTCATCCCTCAACAAGCGCAGCGAAATTGTAACAACATGCCGCCACAGACGGAAACACCTCCTAGGTAGTAACACATGAGCCAATCACCACGCCCCTAGGCCAGCCTGTACCCACCCACTCTGTGCCCTATATAAACCATGGTATGCGAATGCTCCCATTAAAATCTCCTGACGATTGAGGGTACCCCCCTCATGAAACAGGCCTGTAGAGATGAAATAGTCTTGTGATTTTTTTCCCCACACATACATATATATATATATATATATATACACACACACACACATATATATATATATATACACACATATATATATATATATATATATATATATATATATATATATATATATATATATATATATATATATATATATATATATATACATATATATACAGTATATAATTTATATTTATTTATTTTGCCGTTTTTGTTTACATGTTAAAGGTGTTTTAATGAATATACATGCATGTTTAACACATATAGATTCCTTTCTTTCATGAAGACAAGAATATAAGTTGGTGTATTACCTGATTCTGATGACTTGCATTGATTGTAATCAGACAGTAGTGATGATAACGTCCACGTTTTCAAATGGAGGAGAAAAAAAGTTCCTCCTTTCTGTCTAATACCACATGAAAGTGGTGGGTTTTTGGCATCTTATTTGTCCAGCTTCCATATTCGTTTTTATACACTTTACAAGAAATACATTGGCGGCAAACTCCGTAGCTTGCTAGCTTGTTTGCGCTGGCTTTCGGAGACTCTTGTTTTGAAAGCGCAGGCGCGATGGAGCGGCACTTTTATTGTGAAGACAGGAACTGTGCAGTCAGTCTTTAGGCGTTTGACGGGAAGTACGGTTGAAATAAAAAAGGGTCTTTTTTCCTTCACACTTTTGATTGATTGATTGAAACTTGTATTAGTAGATTGCACAGTACAGTACATATTCCGTACAATTGACCACTAAATGGTAACACCCCAATAAGTTTTTCAACTTGTTTAAGTCAGGTCATGTGACCGCCTGGCTCTGTTTGATTGGTCCAACGTCACCAGTGACTGCATCTGATTGGTGGAACGGAGTGAACGTCACCAGTGACTGTATTTGTTGAAACGCAGGCACTATGAAGGTCTGTCTGACAGACCAAAACAAACAAAGCGTGCATTAACAGATCGATAAAAATTAGTAGCGAGTAGCGAGCTGAATGTAGATAAAAGTAGCGGAGTAAAAGTAGCGTTTCTTCTCTATAAATATACTCAAGTAAAAGTAAAAGTATGTTGCATTAAAACTACTCTTAGAAGTACAATTTATCCCAAAAGTTACTCAAGTAGATGTAACGGAGTAAATGTAGTGCATTACTACCCACCTCTGGCTATTTGCAACAGTTACGTTGGTGTTCTTGTTTCCGAGTTTACGATTCCTGTGCTAAGTGGTTACCTTAGCTTCCCGTACGATCGGCACGTTTTCCTTTTGCTTGTTTCCTGTTTTTGGTTGAGTGCTATGATTTATGAGAAATAAATCATCTCCTAACTCACGCTTTCGTCCGGAGTTGTCCGTTTGCATCTGGGAAGAACGAACCCGCAGTAAGATGCGATGCCCACGTGACAGACGGTATGCATACCCGTCAAGCATGGTGGTGGTAGTGTTATGCTCTGGGCCTGTTTTGCTGCCAATGGAACTGCTGCTTTACAGAGAGTAAATGGGACAATGAAAAAGGAGGATTAGCTCCAAATTGTTCAGGACGAGCTAAAATCATCCGGCCGGAGGTTGGGTCTTGGGCGCAGTTGGGTGTTCCAACAGGACAATGACCCCCAAACACACCTCAAAAGTGGTAAAGGAATGGCTAAATCAGGCTAGAATGAAGGTTTTAGAATGGCCTTCCCAAAGTCCTGACTTAAAGGTGTGGACAATGCTGAAGAAACAAGTCCATGTCAGAAAAGCAACACATTTAGCTGAACTGGAGCAATTTTGTGGTCAAGTGGTCAAGCAGAAGCTTGTGGATGGCTACCAAAAGCGCCTTATTGCAGGTAAACTTGCCAAGGGACATGTAAGCAAATATTAACATTGCTGTATGTATACTTTTGACCCTCACATTTTCAGTAGAGCCATAATAAATTCATAAAAGAAGCAAACTTCATGAATGTTTTTTGTGTGCAACAAGTATGTGCTCCAATCACTACATCACAAAAACATAAGAAATGATTGTAAAGTCAAGACAGCCATGACATGATGTTCTTTACACATACTTGCCAACCTTGAGACCTCCGATTTCGGGAGGTGGGGGGTGAGGGTGTCGGGGGGCGTGGTCGGGGCTGGGGCAGGGGGGCATGGTTGGGGGCGTGGTTAAGAGGGGAGGAGTATATTTACAGCTAGAATTCCCCAAGTCAAGTATTTCATATATATATATATATATATATATATATATATATATATATATATATATATATATATATATATATATATATATATATAAAACAAATACTATATATATATATTAGAGATGCGCGGATAGGCAATTATTCCATCCGCAACCGCATCAGAAAGTCGTCAACCATCCGCCATCCACCCGATGTAACATTTGATCAGAACCGCACCCGCCCGTTGTTATATATCTAATATAGACGATGCAAGGCATTAGTGAGGTTATAAAGCTTTTGCCTGTTAAAGAAAGGAGACTGATCCAATGCAGTACAGACATTCGCGTGCCACGCTGTCACGACCCAGACGCACACCAGTGCGCAATCATATGGGAGCCGCGCTGAGCGCACCTCCAAGCGCGTCTCGCTGCCGGCGACGGCCGGGTATGGGCCCGACGCTCCAGCGCCATCCATTTTCAGGGCTAGTTGATTCGGCAGGTGGGTTGTTACACACTCCTTAGCGGGTTCCGACTTCTATGGCCACCGTCCTGCTGTCTATATCAACCAGGGTGAGCCCCACTCCTTTCGTGAGTGCACTGCGCACGGAGTGACCCCTGTTACGAGCCCCCGGCAACAGGGGTGGCGGGCAGGTATGCTGCGCGGGAGGAGCGCGCGGAGTGACCCCTGTTACGAGCCCCCGGCCACGGGGGTGGCGGGCAGGTAAGCCGCTTACCTGCTGCGCGTGTCGCCGGCCGCGGCGAAGGCGGACGAGGCGGGGTGTCGGTGCGGTGGGCGCGGTGGTGACCCTGGACGTGCGTCGGGCCCTTCTTGCGGATCGCCTCAGCTACGGCTCCCGGTGGGGCCCTCTCGGGGGAAGGGGCCTCGGTCCCGGACCCCGGCGAGGCGTCGGGGGCCTTCTCCGCTCCGTAAAAGTGTCCATCTCTTTTTTATTTTTCCTTCTGTTGTGGCATATGCTGCAGGTGCCTGCTCGTTTTTCGTATGTGGGTAACAACATTTAACTATGTATATATATTTCCCAATTGGTTTAACTGCCACCCGCCTGAATCTATTTAAAATCAAATTTTTTTTTATTTCAACCGCCCGACCCGACCCGCGGATAAAATCTAATTTTTTTTTATTTCACCCGCCCGATCCGCGGATAATCCGCGGACTCCGCGGTTGTGCCCGCAAACCGCGCATCTCTAATATATATATATATATATATATATATATATATATATATATATATATATATATATATATATATATATATATATATATATATATATATATATATATATATATATATATATATAAGAAATACTTGACTACTTGACTTTCAGTGAATTCTATATATATATATATATATATATATATATATATATATATATATATATATATATATATATATATATATATATATATATATATATATTTTATTATATATATATATATATATATATATATATATATATATATATATATATATATATATATATATATATATATATATATATATATATATATAAAAGAAATACTTGAATTTCAGTGTTCATTTATTTACACATATACACACACATAACACTCATCTACTCATTGTTGAGTTAGGGGTTGAATTGTCCATCCTTGTTCTATTCTCTGTCACTATTTTTCTAACCATGCTGAACACCCTCTCTGATGATGCATTCTGCTTCGTCTCTAAAAGCCCTAGATGTTAATGTCACATATGCATGTACAGTAGATGGCAGTATTGTCCTGTTTAAGAGTGTCACAACATTGCTGTTTACGGCAGACAAACTGATTTACGGTAGACGGAAACGCGACTGCTGTTGTTGTGTGTTGTTGCCGTGCTGGGAGGACGTTAATGAAACTGCCTAACAATAAACATGGAGGGGGCGTGGCCTCCAGCTCCGCCTGAATTTCGGGAGATTTTCGGGAGAAAATTTGTCCCGGGAGGTTTTCGGGAGAGGCGCTGAATTTCGGGAGTCTCCCGGAAAATCCGGGAGGGTTGGCAAGTATGTCTTTACAAGTGTATGTACACTTTTGACCAGGACTGTATGTAACAATAGGTTAACACTTGTCCATATTTCAAAGTCAAAACAACAAAATGTATTAGTTTGACTTCACAAGTTCCACCGCAATTGTCATTTATTCCTACAGGCTAGAACGTTCCGACCCGATTCGATGCATCAAATCCTGCCAACCCAACGACGTGGCCTGCATCCTGGATGAAACCCACTCGGTGTCCCACACCGTCATCTCCCTGCCAACCTTCAGAGAGTTTACCAGGGCAGAGGGTATGACCTTTAACCTGACACTACCTCCATTTGGAGTACAACTCTACTCTGTGCCAGTTCCCAGTCATTCAAGCACTTCTCCAAATTACACGAGGCTCGGGCTTTGCTTGCCATCTTGGCTAAGAAATGGTAGCCGCGGTAATGGCTGGCATAGACTATTAGCCCGCATTTGGCCAGCATGAAGAGTATGAGCCCGTTCTAAACTTCTAGTGACCTTTTGGTAACAGACTTCGTCATTCTCTTAGAGTGCAAGGAAAAAAGAAATAAGTGCTTATTTTGTTCAACAGAGATAGTTTTCCTGAGAACCACGGTGCCGGCTTATGGCACCCACCGTTTGGGCAGTTATGACGTCAAGTTCGTCATCCTGGACGGCAACGTGGAGAACGCCTTCGACATCATCAAGCGCGTGGAGAACGGAGTGTATGTGGGTGAGTGATTCTCTTCGATATACAGCATACTTGCCAACCTTGAGACCTCCGATTTCGGGGGGTGGGGGGGTGGGAGTGGGCGTGGTCGGGGCGGGACGGGGGCGTGATTGGGGGCGTGGCTAAAAGCGGATGAGTATATTTACAGCTAGAATTCACCAAGTCAAGTATTTCATATATATATATATATATATATATATATATATATATATATATATATATATATATATATATATATATATATATATGTATATAGGAAAGCAGATACAATTTCACCCTCACCTATGAACCCACGCCAGGAAACCAACCAAAAAAGAGCAGAAAACGAAACAACATCATCTGGTACAACCCCCCATACAGCAAAAACGTCTCAACTAACATTGGCCACAAATTCCTCACTCTGATCGACAAACACTTCCCCAAAGGCAACACCCTAAGAAAAGTATTCAACAAGAACAACATTAAATTGAGCTACAGCTGCATGAACAATATACGACAAATTATCCCAAACCACAACAAAACAATTGCAAATGAGCCGTCGGCCCCCGGACAGAACGACTCCAAAACCAACAGAGGCTGCAACTGCCGCAAGAAACCTGATTGCCCTCTCAAACATCAGTTGTTTACCAATCAAAGGTAACACGCAAGGACATTAACACATCCGACACATATGTAGGATTAACCGAGGGAGAGTTTAAAACCAGATGGAACAATCACAAGGCTTCTTTCAGGAACCAAAACCTGCGGAATACCACAGAACTCAGCAAACACATTTGGGACCTCAAAGACAATAATGTTGAACATTCAATAACATGGCAAATTCTTGCATCCAGCACACCTTACAATAGTGGTAATAAAAGATGCAACCTATGCTTGAAAGAGAAACTGTTTATTATTTACCGTCCAGACCTGTCATCCCTCAACAAGCGCAGCGAAATTGTATCAGCATGCCGCCACAGACGGAAACACCTCCTAGGTAACACATGAGCCAATCACCACGCCCCTACGCCAGCCTGTACTCACCCACTCTGTGCCCTATATAAACCATGGTATGTGAATGCTTCCATTAAAATCTCCTGATGATTGAGGGAACCCCTCATTAAACAGGCCTGTAGGGATGAAGTAGTCTTGTGATTTTTTTCCCCACACATATCCGTATCCTCTCTTCCTCTAATCATCTGTTAAAGACAACAGATGATTAGACAACTCGTACCACCTGGGAAATCTAATCACCTGCCAGCTGTGTCTCGCCATCAGCACTGCCACGCCCCCGTCTGATGGTGCTCTGTCCTCAGCACCATGGACAGAGGCGGTGGCCTTTGCTCCTGCAGGCGCGCTGGTCACACTCTCCCTCCACAAAGGCACTTTTGCTAGCCATCCACAAGCTTCTGCTTGAATTGTTGACCACTCCTCTTGACAAAATTGGTGCAGTTCAGCTAAATGTGTTGCTTTTCTGACATGGACTTGTTGCTTCAGCATTGTCCACACTTTGGAAGGCCATTCTAAAACCTTCATTCTAGCCTGATTTAGCCATTCTTTTACCACTTTTGACCTGTGTTTGGGGTCATTGTGCTGTTGCCCCAAGACCCAACCTCCGGGCTGATGATTTTAGCTTGTCCTGAAGAATTTGGAGGTAATCCTCCTTTTTCATTGTCCCATTTACTCTCTGTAAAGCACCAGTACCATTGGCAGCAAAACAGGCCCAGAGCATAATACTATCACCACCATGCTTGACGGTAGGTGTGGTGTTCCTGGGATTAAAGGCCTCATCTTTTCTCCTCCAAACATATTGTTGTTTCATCTGACATCACATGGACAAAGATAAGACCTTCTGGAGGAAAGTTCTGTGATAGAAATGTACAGCATTTTAGTGGACCTCTACCGTTATCTTCTTCCAGCTACTTTTCCGTCAAACACACCATCAGCAACTTTTTATCGATCCCCAGCTATTTACAACGGCAACTCACGGCTTTGGCTTGCAACGTAAAACATAGAAATGAGTTGAGAGACAGCTCTTTACTCAAAACACTGATTTTTTTTCTACTTTTAAAACTCTTCCCACATAACATGTAATGGTTCTTTAGTCAAAATGTTGCATAGATGATGTTTTACAGATCATCTTCAAGTTGCTTTCTGACCGGGGCGTGGTTGGGGGCGTGGCTAAAAGGGGAGGAGTATATTTACAGCTAGAATTCACCAAGTCAAGTATTTCATATATATATATGTATGTATATATATATATATATATATATATATATATATATATATATATATATATATATATATATATATATATATATATAAGAAATACTTGACGTTCAGTGAATTCTAGCTATATATATATATATATATATATATATATATATATATATATATATATATATATATATATATACATATATATATATATATATATACGTATTTTATTATATATATATATATATATAAGAAATACTATATACGTATTATATTATATATATATATATATATATATATGTATATATATATACGTATATATATATATATATTCATTTTATTATATATATATATATATATATATATATATATATATAAGAAATACTTGACGTTCAGTGAATTCTAGCTATATATATACGTATTTTATTATATATATATATAAATATACACGTATATATATATATTTATTTTATTATATATATATATATATATATATATATAAGAAATACTTGACGTTCAGTGAATTCTAGCTATATATATATATATATATACGTATTTTATAATATATATATATATATATATATATATATAAGAAATACTTGACGTTCAGTGAATTCTAGCTATATATATATATATATATATATATATATATATATATATATACGCATTTTATTATATATATATATATATATATATACACGTATATATATATATTTATTTTATTATATATATATATATATATATATATACATATATATATACGTATTTTATTATATATATATATATATATATATATATATATATATATATATATATAAGAAATACTTGACGTTCAGTGAATTCTAGCTATATATATATATATATATATATATATATACGTATTTTATTATATATATATATATATATATATGTATATATATACGTATATATATATATTCATTTTATTATATATATATATATATATATATATATATACGTATTTTATTATATATATATATATATATATGTATATATATACGTATATATATATATATTCATTTTATTATATATATATATATATATATATATATATAAGAAATACTTGACGTTCAGTGAATTCTAGCTATATATATATATATATATATATATATATATATATATATACATATTTTATTATATATATATATATATATATATATATATATATATATATATATATATATATATATATATATATACACGTATATATATATATTTATTTTATTATATATATATATATATATATATATATATATATAAAACAAATACTTGAATTTCAGTTTTCATTTATTTACACATATACACACACATAACACTCATCTACTCATTGTTGAGTTAAGGGTTGAATTGTCCATCCTTGTTCTATTCTCTGTCACTATTTTTCTAACCATGCTGAACACCCTCTCTGATGATGCATTGATGTGTGGCACGCACAAAAGTGCTTTCATCAAAATGCACTAGATGGCAGTATTGTCCTGTTTAAGAGTGTCACAACATTGCTGTTTACGGCAGACAAACTGCTTTACGGTATACAAAAACGTGACTGCTGTTGTTGTGTGTTGTTGCCGCGCTGGGAGGACGTTAATGAAACTGCTTAAAAACAAACCCACATAAGAAACCAAGAACTCGCCCTCCATCATTCTATAGTTATAACGTGATTGGGCAGGTATGCTGTTTATATTGTGGGTTGTGGGTTAGCGGACCTGAGTCCGCCTGAATTTCGGGAGATTTTCGGGAGAAAATTTGTCCCGGGAGGTTTTCGGGATAGGCGCTGAATTTCGGGAGTCTCCCGGAAAATCCGGGAGGGTTGGCAAGTATGGATGTCAGTCAAGACAATAAGCTAATTTGCATTAAGAATGGCAACAGTGGAGAAGAGTAAAAGAAGGAGCTTATTGACTACAATGGTGGACTCGCGCAAAGCACTTTGGCTAAATCTTTACCATATATGGAGATATCCGCTGCGACACAATTAGGAAAAGGTTTACGATTGGGGCAAATTCCAAACGGCTTGTTCGGAGGAATTATGAAGGAAGATTGTTTTATAAATATCTGCCATGCCTAAATGGTTTGATTTGACATTTTTTGGGACTTATGCAGATCCCAAATACACAAAAACAGGTACCAGTAGGTAAGAAACGTTGATTTTGCGTAATAGGGCCTTGGTAAAATCAAGATACGCACCAAAAACACCCCTAATTAAAGCATATTGGTCAACATTTATTTTTAATTACATTTGATTTGATAAATACACAGTATTTTATTTGAATGTAAATTTAATTTAAAGTTAATTAAACTGTATTGAATTATTATTATTATTATTATTATTATTATTATTAAGTCCTTGGGCAGGGGGTGTAATGGTGCTCGCTTCTGCCTTTCATGGCAGAGGGTAAGGATTCTATTCTGCCAGGGTTGCGCCAAAGTGGAAAAAATAAATAAATAAATTTAGTAGCTAATAATTATTTCAGTAATCTAGTAATTTATCGAATAGTTTGTTGGATTAATCGAGTAATTGTATTAAACACACATTATGGTGTGGCCTCAATGCGTATTCTAGGGAATATTGTTAAAATAAACAAAAAAATGTTTTAATAAATGCACATCATCAACACTGAAATTGCAAGTTTAACATTCATTAAAGAAAAAAGAAAAACAAAACTTGCTTGCTGTTGCCGGCGTGCAAACAACTATGTCCACATGCGACACAGATTTTATACATTTTTTATTAGCCACACTAAATCGAATTCTAATTCTAATCTTTTTTCTCATATAATTAATTGGTTTACTCGATTGCAGTAGCCCCTTTATTTACTCTATGACTTGGTCAATTGATCACTACAATATTAATAACTACGTAGCTACACTTGTATACAGTCTATTTTTTTAATTGTATTTCGATACTTTTCGGTACTTTTTCTAAATAAAGGGGACCACAAAAAATGGCATTATTGGCTTTATTTTAACAAAAAATCTTAGAGTACATGAAACATATGTTTATTATTGTCATTTAGTCCTTCAATAAAATGTTGAACATACTAGACAATTTGTCTTTTAGTAGTAAGTAAACAAACAAAGTCTCCTAATTAGTCGTATGCAGTAACATATTGTGTCATTTATACACCTATTATTTTGTACACATTATGAGGGGACAAACTGTAAAAAAAATATTTTAATCTACTTTTTGCACCAATTCACAAGACTGGCGACAAACATCAATTTACAAACTATAGACCTGTTTCCTTACTTCCACAATTTTCTAAAATCATTGAAAAACTGTTCAATAACAGATTAGAGAGTTTCATAAATAAAAATAGAATACTCGAAGAAAATCAATATGGATACAGAGCTAATGTTTCAACTTCGATGGCTTTAATTGAAATTACAGAAGAAATTACCAATGCGATAGATAATAAAAAATGTGCGGCAGCAGTTTTTATGGATCTAACTAAAGCATTTGACACAATTAATCACAATATTTTAATCAAAAAACTAGAACGATATGGCATCAGAGGGTTAGTCTTAAACTGGATAAGAAGTTATCTAATGAACAGGAAACAATACGTGAAGCTAGGCGAACACACCTCTACAACGCTAAATATATCCTGTGGTGTACCTCAGGGATCAATACTGGGACCCAAATTATTCAATCTATATATAAATGACATTTGTAAAGTTACAAAAGATTTAAAGTTAGTATTATTTGCGGATGATACAACGGCGTTTTGTTCAGGAGAGAACACACAGAAGATACTACAAATAATAACAAATTAAAAAGATGCTTTGACAAAAACAGACTATCGTTGAATCTCAGTAAAACTAAAATAATGCTATTTGGTAACAGTAGAAGAGAAAGTCAAACACAAATACAAATAGACGGAATAGAAATTGAAAGAGTAAATGAAACCAAATTTCTAGGTATAATGATTGATGATAAATCTCACGTAAAAAATATACAACATAAAGTAGCAAGAAACACGTCAATAATGAATAAAGCAAAACATGTTCTAGACAAAAAATCACTTCATATTCTCTACTGCTCACTAGTGTTACCATATCTGAGTTATTGTGCAGAAATATGGGGAAATAACTACAAAGGTACACTTCATTCATTAACGGTGTTACAAAAAAGATCAGTTATAATAATACATCATGTTGGATATAGAGAACACACAAATCCTTTATTTATTCAATCAAAGATACTAAAATTCTACGACATAGTGAATTTGCAAACAGCTAAAATGATACACAAAGCAAACTATAACCTGCTACCCAAGAATATACAACAATTCTTCTCAAAAAAAGAGGAGAAATATAATCTTAGGGAGAAATGTAATTTAAAACATTTGTATGCACGTACAACACTTAAGACCTTCAGTATATCAGTATGTGGAATGAAATGATGGAATGGATTAAGCAAAGCAATCAAACAATGTACTAATATGATCCACTTCAAGAAACTCTTCAAACTTAAAGTGTTTACAAAGTACAAAGAAGAAGAACCCTGATAAACATTCTGAATTTATTTAACTCATCCATTCTTTCATTCTTTCACTCACAAAATAATCTTACTTATCTCAACATATGAAATGTAACTTACTTCACCAATTATTATTTACTTACTCATTTTTATTGTGATTACTTATGGAGTATATTGTGAATAAATTGAGAACAGGAAGTGAACAAAAGTTTTAGCAACTGTTATGTAAAAGAAAAGGGGTAGGATTAAATAAGCTCTGCTTCTTCCTACTCCTTTTCGAACATGTTGAATAGAGAAACTGTAGATTGTGATGTATCATGTTGTATGATTGCATGTTCGAAATAAACTCAAACTCAAACTCAAACTCAAACTCAAACTTTTTCATTTACTGTTAATATCTGCTTATTTTCTGTTTCAACATGTTCTATCTACACTTCTGTTAAAATGTAATAATCACTTATTCTTCTCTTCTTTGATACTTGACATTAGTTTTGGATGATACCACACGTTTAGGTATCAATCTGATACCAAGTAGTTACAGGATCATACACTGGTCATATTCAAAGTCCTCATGTGTCCAGGGACGTATTTAATGAGTTTGTAAACATAATATACATTTTTAAAAAAGGAAAAAATATTTTGTGACAATAACAAATATCGATGAAATCATAGTAGTATCGACGAAATACGCTCCTGTACTTGGTGTCATTACAGTAGATGTCAGGCGTAGATCCACCCATGGCGTTTGTTTACATTCAGGAACGCCGTCATTAGCGGTGTGTAGTGAAGCATGTTTAGCTATTCCTCGTCCTCCAGTGATAATGCTACTTGTAAGAAACTTACTTAACACTGCCGACTGCGGATGGACGTTAGCAACTAACTGGCGAGCCATGTCTTAAAGCAGCTCTTCCTGGGGGTGTTTCAGTGTTATAACTTCACCCTTATATTTACTTTTTACACCAAAATGCGTCCATTCTCCCTTTTCTGTCTACACACTGTGTCTGCTTGTAAGTACTCCGGGTGTGTGCGCTGCCCAACATGCTCCTCTGCTCGTAAAACCAACAATGTCACAACGTGTTGTCATGCCCGTTAAAAAAACCCAAAAACATGGGGAAACCGGTACTTCTCAAACAGAGTATAGTACCGTTTTTAATTAATGGTACCACGATACTATACTAGTACCGGTATACCGTAATACCCTACTTTTAATTGCCCTTTTTGGGGTTGAAATGAAATGAAATGAAAGAATGCCGACTGAAACACCCCCACCCCGTTCCCACATGGCTGCATTTGGCGGCCCTGACAACAGACTCCAGACATTGCAGTTGCTTCAACACAAACCGCAGGAAGCGCTCACAAAACAAACGTTTATTTGACTTCACAAATCAAACTCTCATGTGCACATTGGGAGGGTAGAGAAGTGAAGCAGACGTCTAAGTGCAAGTGACACAGGTGGTTACGGTTGTGGATGTCACAGAGTCCCTGGAGAGGCATCAGATATTTGGCAATTGATATCAAACGTTTATTCGGATCCGTGGCTCGCGTGTTCCCTTCCACCGTGTATCAAACATTTGATTTTTTTTTAATGTTTTTATTTTTTATAAATGTCTAATGATGATGTCAATGAGGGATTTTTAATCACTGCTATGTTGAAATTGTTACTAATATTGATACTGTTGTTGATAATATTCATTTTTGTTTGACTGCTTTTGGATTGTTTTGTGTGGTGTTTGTGTCTCCTCTCAATTGTTCTGTTTATTGCAGTTCTGAGTGTTGCTGGGTGGGGTTTGGCTTTGGAATTGGAATTGCAGTATTGCATTATTACGGTATTGTTGTGTATTGTTTTGTTGGATTGATTTAATAAAATAAAAAATAAATAAATAAATAAATACATAAATAAATAAAAAAATAATAAAAAATAAATAATAATAAATAAATAAATAAATAAATAAATAAATAAAATAATAAATAAATAAATAAATAAATAAATAAATAAATAAATAAAAATAAAAATAAAGTTAGAAAATGTATATAAATAAAAAATCTTGTTGCATTGTTGTGTATTGTTTTGTTGGATTGATTTAATAAAATAAAAAATAAATAAATAAATAAATACATAAATAAATAAAAAAATAATAAAAAATAAATAATAATAAATAAATAAATAAATAAATAAATAAATAAAATAATAAATAAATAAATAAATAAATAAATAAATAAATAAATAAAAATAAAAATAAAGTTAGAAAATGTATATAAATAAAAAATCTTGTTGTATTGTTGTGTATTGTTTTGTTGGATTGATTTAATAAAATAAAAAATAAATAAATAAATAAATACATAAATAAATAAATAAATAATAAAAAAAATAATAATAATAAATAAATAAATACATAAATAAATAAATAAAATAATAAATAAATAAATAAATAAATAAATAAATAAATAAATAAATAAATAAATAAATAAAATAATAATACAAATAAAAATAAAGTTAGAAAATGTATATAAATAAAAAATCTTGTTGTATTGTTGTGTATTGTTTTGTTGGATTGATTTAATAAAATAAAAAATAAATAAATAAATAAATACATAAATAAATAAATAAATAAATAAATAATAATAAATAAATAATAAAAAATAAATAATAATAAATAAATAAATAAATAAATACAATAATAAATAAATAAATAAAAAATAAGTTAAAAAATGTATATAAATAAAAAATAAAATAAAACAATAAATGAATGAATGAATAAATAAATAAATAAATTAATTAATATAAATACAAAAAATAAAAATAATAAAAAAATAAAAATAAATAACAATATAAAAAATAAATAAGTAAATAAATAAATCAATTAATAAATATTTATTTATTTATTTAAAAAATACAAAATAAAAATAAATAAATAAATAAATATAAAAAAATCAAAAAATCTTAATAAAAAATACAAAAATACAAATAAATAAAAACATAAATGAATGAAAATAAAAGACATAATAAATAAAATTTTTTAATTAATTAAACAATTTTTTTTTTTTAAATACATAAATAAATGAAAACATAAATAGATAAATAAATAAATAACACATAAATATAAATAAATAAATAAATAATTAAAAAAACAACAACATCCATCCATCCTTTTTCTACCGTTTATTCCCTTGGGGTCGCGGGGGGCGCTGGAGCCTATCTCAGCTACAATCGGGTGGAAGGCGGGATACACCCTGGACAAGTCGCCACCTCATCACAGACAAACCCCCCCCCCCCAAAAAAAACCCCCCAAAAAACAAAAAAAAACAAACATTTGATATCCATTTAAGATGACAAACACTCATTGTTGTTGGGGTGGAGGCCCTCATCAGCCTTTAGTTGAGAAACTGTCGAAGCAAAGTCGCGGCCCCTGGAGGCCGCTGCGAGGCCAGAGATGACACATTGTTGGGCATATTGTTTGTTTTGCTGCTGTGTTGAGATGCAGAATGGATGGATGGATGGAGGGACGGCCTGTCAGCATGCACATCTGTCTTGAGGGAGACTGGGACTGCTATTGTGGCTGCACACAACTATGCATGTCTCTTGTACGCTTGTGGAGAAGCAGATGTGCGCTAAGTCGCTCAAGAGAGACGACAGAACTGTTTTATGACCGCCATTAAAGCACCACTGTTTGTTCCAGGGCTCCCCCTACAGCTGCGAGGCCTAGTTACTCCAGTCCGTCAACAGTCAGTTGGAATTTGTTGGCGAGCGGACTAAGGTTCTAGGGGACCTGAGATGATACATTGAACACGCTTCCTTGTGGTCTACAACAGGCTTTCTCAGCCATAGTCGTCGCCCATTGTTGGGCCGCCAGCGCCGCCGCGGGGGCCGCCAGAAAATATGTCTCTCAGCTGTGGTCCGTACAGTTCAGTCCAGTTCAGTTTATTTCCAACGTGCATACAATCACAATGTAATGCGTCACATATTTCCAGTTCTTTCAGACCTTATTTAATCTCATCATATCGTAGCAATTTTATCCCATTTTCTTCGTCTCTGGAACAGAACGGTGAATAAATAAAGCATTAATACACCAAAGTAAGTGAACAAATATTAAATACATAATCATTATCTCAAAAAAGAAAAGTTCAAGATGTTCATCGTAATTGTTCTTTTTTGTACTTTGTAAACACTTGTAGTTGGAACAGTCATATTGGTGCTTTGTTGGATTTCTTTGGTTAACCCATTCCATCATTTAATTCCACTTACCAGTGACGTGCGGTGAGGTTGATGACTGGTGAGGCACTGACTTCATCACAGTCAGATTTACAAACATATGAACCCTAAAGAGTATCTTATTCACCATTTGATTGGCAGCAGTTAACGGGTTTTGTTTAAAAGCTCATACCAGCATTCTTCCCTGCTTGGCACTCAGCATCAAGGGTTGGAATTGGGGGTTAAATCACCAACAATTATTCCCGGGCGCGGCGCCGCTGCTGCCCACTGCTCCCCTCACATCCCAGGGGGTGATCAAGAGGATGGGTCAAATGCAGAGGACAGATTTCACCACACCTAGTGTGTGTAACAATCATTGGTACTTTAACTCATTGGCGTTGTTAGGCTTATTTTAGGGGGGCTCAAGCCCCCCTAAAATATTCTTAAGCCCCCCTAAATAATGTGGTGTTTTTTTTTGTTTTTTTTTTACAAATAAATGCCGACATATTCATTATAAAGTGGCCCAAATATGAGTTTAAATAAATAATCATATAACCTGTTATTATTCACTCAGTTTCCCCTCACTTCGTAGCGTAAGGTAGAGAGCCCCTTTCGTGCGTCGGTATCCAATCCATTCCACTTGTTCATATAGAAAATGCCCACATCGCTCAAATTCCAGCCCGCATTTTCTCTGCGACCTTGTTTGCGGTCCTGCAAGTGTACGAAGCACATTATCTTCCTTTACAATGAGTGAAGCTGCACAAAACCTTGTGTGTGCAATTGTAAATCATTTAATTTTTAAGTTTTGTGTTTCTTGTAGAATCTATATAAAGTAATATACATAAGCCTATTGTTAAAATAATGAAAAAAACATCATTAAATATATTTGTTTTATTGTATTGTTACATTAATAGCTGTTTTATTATTATAGGATGGCTTGTTAAACATTTAATAGGATTTTCAGAGGGAGGAAAAACCAAGATATTTAATATAAAATGTAAAATGAATAAATACATATAAAGAAAAATAAAATATATGGTTAAAAGCCATCGTCCCGGGGAGCATTTCATTTCGTCCCGTGCATTTAAAAAAAATAAAAAAATAACAATGAATAATTTCTAAGTCTCTGTTAGCCGTTTGTGAAGTTTTGTGCTCGTGCGTAACATTCGCTCGCATCCTGTGCATCTCCTGGGGGCAAAGCCCCCCCTGTCCTTAAAAGCTAGTGACGCCCCTGCTTTAACTTAACTTTAACTTTACACGTACAAACTGTAGCACACAAAAAAGCACATTTAATAAAAAAAACGTTATTATGGTCTTACCTTTACTTATAAGTGCGGGTACAGTGGTGTTCGGTGTGGAGGAGTTGTGAATGAATGAAATATGAAATCCGTGCTGCAGTCTGCAGGTGTACCTAATGTAGTGTCCTTGCAGTCGTTCACGGCTCCTCCGGCGCGAGCAATGTTGTTTTTGCACTTTTTGGCTTCTTGTTAAGTGACTTTTTTTGGGTGGATTCGGTCTTGCACGTGGAGGGTTTGGGTGTGGGCTTTGGTTGGTGTGGCGTTCCCGTCGGTGGGTGCAGTCTGCGGCGAACGTGTCTTAAGCACCAGGAGGCGTGGTTACGCGTGCCTCAGCCAGTGCGTCTTAGCAGCCGTTTTATGATCGCTCAGCACAAGAAATACTTTACACACATACAGTTGTTGACAAAATACACTGTACATTATATACATCAGCTAACTAAACTATGGAAATGTATAATATAGTTCATATAGCAATACAGTCTCACTGCACAGCAGGCCAGCAGTTAGCCGAGTCCGTCCATGTTGAGGCACTGAGTGACGTGCCTCGACTGGCTGCTGTTCACCGCAACGTCTCTTCTCAGTATTTGAACGGCAAATGTGAAAATTCAGCGATTTTGAATAAAAATAATCTAAAACTGGTGAAGTTAAATGGAAAATAACTTTATAGTATAATCACTGGATACATATAACAATTTAATTATTTTTTTTTTCTTTTTACATTTTTTTCTTACCATGATGCCTCACCTGCCTCTAGTGACCGCACGTCACTGCCATTTACAGATACACTATATTGCCAAAAGTATTTGGCCAGCCATCCAAATGATGAGAATCAGGTGTCCTAATCACTTGGCCCGGTGTATCAAATCAAGCACTTAGGCATGGAGACTGTTTCTACAAACATTTGTGAAAGAATGGGCCGCTCTCAGTGATTTCCAGCGTGGAACTGTCATTGTCACGATCTGTGGTCTAGATCATGTTTTGTGTAGTTATGTTCTGTTAGTTTTGGACTCCTTGAGTTTGTTTTGGTTGCCATGGTTGCTAATTATGTTCACCTGTCTCTGATTAGTGTTCGGCCGCTAACCTGCTACCCGAGCACTAAACAGAGGCATTATTTAAGCCTGCCTTTGCCAATCAGTCGGCCTGGTGTCATTATTTGCTTCATGCAACCTGCTACGGAAGTTGTTTGTTTCATGCCATGGTTTTGTGAGTATTGCTTGTCTCAAGTCCATGCTAAGTGTTAGCTTCTATGTTTCCTGCGCTAAGTTTTTGCCTTAGCTTCCGCGTGCGATTGGCACGCATTAGTGATGGGTTGATGAGGCGTCATGAAGCGTTTCGACACATTGCAAAACTGTATTGATACTGTGTCGATACTGTGTCACTAAATACTGACATCTGCTGGACATTAAAAATCCCTACAGGCAACCTATGGACCGACTCAACTGACACTGATTTGATGCCCTAGTACAGGGGTCACCAACCTTTTTGAAACCAAAAACTACTTCTTGGGTACTGATTAATGCGAAGGGCTACCAGTTTGATACACACTTAAATAAATAAATATATTGTCATTTGTAAGTTACACGTAAGTGTGATTTAAACAAGAATAGCTAAATAAATACATTTATATATACAAAAAAAATGGGTATTTCTGTCTGTCATTCCGTCGTACATTTTTTTTTCCTTTTACGGAAGGTTTTTTGTAGAGAATAAATGATGAAAAAAACACTTAATTGAACGGTTTAAAAGAGGAGAAAATACGAAAAAATTTAAAATAAAATTTTGAAACATAGTTTATCTTCAATTTCGACTCTTTATAATTCAAAATTCAACCGACTAAAAGAAGAGAAAAACTAGCTTATTTGAATCTTTTTGAAAAAATTAAAAAAAGAATTTATGGAACATCATTAGTCATTTTTCCTGATTCAATTTTAGAATTTTGATGACATGTTTTAAATTGGTTAAAATCCAATCTGCACTTTGTTAGAATATTTAACAAATTGGACCAAGTTATATTTCTAACAAAGACAAATCAGTATTTCTTCTAGATTTTCCAGAACAAAAATTTTAAAAGAAATTCAAAATTCTTTGAAATAAGATTTAAATTTGATTCTACAGATTTTCTAGATTTGCCAGAATAATTTTTTTGAATTTTAATCATAGTAAGTTTGAAGAAATATTTCACAAATATTCTTCGTCGAAAAAACAGAAGCTAAAATATTTATTAATCTTTACAATAAAAAATAAATAAATTTACTTGAACATTGATTTAAATTGTCAGGAAAGAAGAGGAAGAAATTTAAAAGGTAAAAAGGTATATTTGTTTAAAAACCCTAAAATTATTTTTAAGGTTGTATTTTTTCTCTAAAATTGTATTTCTAAAAGTAATGAGAAGCAAAGTACAAAATAAATGAATTTATTTAAACAAGTGAAGACCCATCCATCCATCCATTTTCTACCGCTTATTCCAAGTGAAGACCAAGTCTTTAAAATATTTTCTTGGATTTTCAAATTCTATTTGAGTTTTGTCTCTTTTAGAATTAAAAATGTCGAGCAAAGCGAGACCAGCTTAGCATAGTGCAAAGACTTTCTGCACAGTCACTTGCTACAGAGCTCCAAACTTCATGTGACCTTCCAATTATAATTTTATTCCATGGAACAATCTATAGAACTTTCAGCAGATAAAGGATAATGTCTATAGAATTTCTGTTAGACATTCTATAGAATGCCCAGTTCTATAGAACAATCTATAGACCTTTCAGCAGATAAAGTAATGTCTATAGAATTTCTGTTAGACATTCTATAGAATTCCCAGTTCTATAGAACAATCTATGGACTTTTCATCAGATAATGTAATGTCTATAGAATTTCTATAGGATATTCTATAGAATTCCCAGCTCTATAGAACAGTGAAAAGACCTTCCAGCACATTAAGCTGATGTCTATAGAATACATATTCTATAGAATCTTCAGTTCTAAAGAAATTCCGACGGAATTCTATAGCGTTCTATATATTTCTATAGAGATTCTATAGAACATTTTTTGCAGGGCACGTACAGTACGCAGAGAGCTTCACGGAATGGGTTTCCATGGCCGAGCAGCACAGTTCTGTGCTGTCACAACTCCCTCCTCCAACCATAACAAATAAAGTAACCTAACCTACTACAACAAGGTGGCATTTAGCAATAGTAGAATAGCTTTGTGAGCTATGCATGCTAGGTTAAAGCTACTCGCTTTAGAAATGTCATGACTTGGTCCGGGGGTGTGTGCTTTTCCAGGATGCAACGGAAAGTTGGCTCGTGCGAGACGGGAATGAAGGTACATGATTTATTATTATCAAAAAAAGGAATAAATGAAAGCGCGCACAGTGGCGGAGAATAAACTATAAAACCAAAAGACTATAGCAAAAAGTACAAACAAAAAACACGCACAATGGCGGAGAACAAACTATGAAACCAAAAAGACTATAAATATGGAACAAAAACTTACTTGGCTTGAGGAATTGACATGAAAAGAAGTATCAGGCATGAACAGAGCATAAATGTGTTGAGGTCGTCAGGACGAACAACAGAAAATGAATGAACTTAAATACTTATGGACATGATTAACAACAGGTGCGTGACTCAAAACAGGTGCGTGACATGACAGGTGAAACTAATGGGTAACTATGGTGACAAAACAAAACTGCACAAAAAGTCCAAAAATAAAACCTGATCACACAGACATGACAAGAAACACAACATGATAACGTTCTTGTAACCGACTGATGGATAGTTGGCAGAGCATTATTTCAGGATGTGTAGCAAAGCCTGATTTTGGGCTATATTCTTTCTTGATGAGTAAGCGTCACAAAAACAAGGATATTGTACTGTTATTGTGTCTTTAAGTCTTTACTGTAAGCGTTCGGCATGTGCGAGGCCATTCAGGGGAAGGAGCAAATATGTGCGGAAGAAGTAATCCCGGGCCACTCGGCTTCATGTGGTTTCCCACGTATTGTTGCGTTCCCCCCGAGGCGAGGCCTCAGTGTCTGCTCGAACATTAGAGCACTTAAAGCGGCGACCACATGAAAGGCTTGTTTGTCTCCCCCCCAGACCTCAAGGCTGCTGATTGGATGCAGCTCTTGCATGTTGACACCAGTTGCCCCTCATGGGAAACATCGAACCGGAGGTTGCTTTGATTTCAGCAAGCCGGTACGTTGTAAAAGGCAGATGCAGATGTTACGTAAGAGAAGCACTGACGTGTCACCTCGCTTTCCATTATCTCCTGCGTCTCGCAGACACGGAGGCTCCGCCGATGAACAAGTGCGTGAAATCAAGCTCACTTTGCTCGTTATGTTTGGCCGCATCGTTGTTTTCAAAGGGGACAAAAAAAGGGGCAATTAGGATTCATTGCTAACATAAAATGGGGCGCAATTGGCGGAGGGTCTTTTCGGTCCTGCTGCCTAAAACAAGTCAGCTGCACGCTCACATTCGAAGACTTTGCTGCTTTCCGAGTTCCTCGTCATCCATCACTGGCTCTCTGCTAACACCTTCGCTTCGGGATGACGACCCTGACATCTGTGCAAACACAAAAGGGCTTTGGGCTTTTTAGAAACACTTACCGGCACCCATGGTGACCAGAGCCTGGAGCCCACCATGATGACCAGAGCCTGGAGCCCACCATGGTGACCAGAGCCTGAAGCCCACCATGGTGACCAGAGCCTGGAGCCTGGAGCCCACCATGGTGACCAGAGCCTGGAGCCCACCATAGTGACCAGAGCCTGAAGCCCACCATGGTGACCAGAGCCTGGAGCCTGGAGCCCACCATGGTGACCAGAGCCTGGAGCCTGGAGCCCACCATGGTGACCAGAGCCTGGAGCCCACCATAGTGACCGGAGCCTGGAGCCCACCATGGTGACCAGGGCCTGGAGCCTGGAGCCCACCATGGTGACCAGAGCCTGGAGCCTGGAGCCCACCATAGTGACCAGAGCCTGGAGCCCACCATGGTGACCAGAGCCTGGAGCCCACCATGGTGACCAGAGCCTGGAGCCTGGAGCCCACCATAGTGACCAGAGCCTGGAGCCTGGAGCCCACCATAGTGACCAGAGCCTGGAGCCCACCATGGTGAGCAGAGCCTGGAGCCTGGAGCCCACCATGGTGACCAGAGCCTGGAGCCTGGAGCCCACCATAGTGACCAGAGCCTGGAGCCCAAAATGGTGACCAGAGCCTAGAACCTGGAGCCCACCATGGTGACCAGAGCATGGAGCCCATCATGGTGACCAGAGCCTGGAGCCTGGAGCCCACCATGGTGACCAGAGCCTGGAGCCCACCATGATGACCAGAGCCTGGAGCCCACCATGGTGACCAGAGCCTGGATCCTGAAGCCCACCATGATGACCAGAGCCTGGAGCCCACCATGGTGACCAGAGCCTGGAGCCCACCATAATGACCAGAGCCTGGAGCCCACCATGGTGACCAGAGCCTGGAGCCTGAAGCCCACCATGGTGACCAGAGCCTGGAGCCTGAAGCCCACCATGGTGACCAGAGCCTGGAGCCTGGAGCCCACCAATCAGAATCTCCCCTTGAGGAACACAAGGCCGATCCATTCGGCTGATTTTGTCCTTGCTAGTTCTACAAATAACATTAAAACCATGACTTTTTACTGCAAAGGGGTTATGTAATGATCATACTTGCCAACCCTCCCGGATTTTCCGGGAGACTCCCGAAATTCAGCGCCTCTCCCGAAAACCTCCCGGGACAAATTTTCTCCCGAAAATCTCCCGAAATTCAGGCGGAGCTGGAAGCCACGCCCCCCTCCAGCTCCATGCGGACCTGAGTGACGTCAGGTGCGCAAAACACCACGTAAATCGTTGGCCAACCAAAAAGTAACCCCAGTACGCTATAGCCAACATTCACCAGCAGATGGCAACAGACAAACATAGATCACTATTACATTCCTCCCCTTTTAGAAATGTATAGAAGTTACTCAAAATAAATAAACAACCCAACCAAAAAATGCAGCAGCTCAATTAAAAAACTGTACTTAAGCCACATTCTTTTTTTTTTTTTTTAGTACTGAACTCTTAACCCTCATTTGTAAAAAATAACATGCTTAATATACAAACAGTATTTGTACACCTTTAACACAGATTTTTATACTGTCTTCAGAGATTCAGTTTTTTTGGTGGTACTCGAAACCTTTCTGGGTACCTGCGAAAGGGTGTTCAGCATGGTTAGGAGGAGGTAAACTCATTGCGGACGTTTCCAGTCAGGCATTTGGCAGGAGGCTACATACCGTAGATAAAGTGGTACCTCAATCAATTGATCAATCAAAGTTTATTTATATAGCTCTAAATCATGAGTGTCTCAAAGGTCTGCACAAGCCACAACGACATCCTGGGCTCAGATCCCACATCAGGGCAAGGAAAAACTCAACTCAATGGGATGACAATGAGAAACCTTGTTTGCCGTTTTCTTGTACAGCAAACTAGTTAGCACAGAGCTAAGTAATGTGCCAATCGACGTCTCCGCTAATGCAATTACGCAAAAACTACCTAAGAACTTTGTTACTGAACTTTGCAGAAGGGTGTTATGTACAGTGCATCCGGAAAGTATCCACAGCGCTTCACTTCTTCCACATTTTGTTATCTTACAGCCTTATTCCAAAATGGAATAAATACATTTTTGTCCTCAAAATTCTGCACAAAATACCCCATAATGACAATGTGATTTTTTCTTAAATTTTATTTTACAAATGTATTTAAAAAAATATATAAAAAATCACATGTACTCACAGTTGTCATGTCTGTGTGATCATGTTTTTGTTTTGGTCATGTTCGTTTTGGTTTTTGGACTTTTTGTGCACTTTTGTTTTGTCACCATAGCAACCATTAGTTTTCACCTGTCACGTCACGCACCTGTTTCACGTTTTGAGTCACGCACCTGCTTTCACTAATCATGTCCATAGTATTTAAGTTCATTCTTTTCAGTTTGTCGTGCTGGTGACATCTCCACATTTATGCTTCTGTACACTCTTCATCCTCTAAGATCCTGCTTCATGTCCCATGCCAAAGTAAGTTTTTGTTCCATGTTTATAGTCTTTTTGTTTTTCATAGTTTGTTCGCCGCCATTGTGCGCGCCTTTTGTTTACTTCCTTGTTTTGTAGTTATAGTGTTAAATAAAAATGTACTTACATTCCCGTCTCGCCCGAGCCAACTTTCCGTTGCATTCCGGAAAAGCATACACCCAAGACCAAGTCATGACAACAGTATTCACAACCTTTGCTTAATATTTTGTTGATTTGTCGTTAAAGTGCATCCGGCAGTGGAGGCTCCTCTATGGGGTCTTGGGGCACTAGGAGGTTAACCCCTTTACTACTGGGGCGGCATGGCGTAGTGGGTAGAGCAACCGTGCCAGAAACCTGAGGGTTGCAGGTTCGCTCCCCGCCTCTTACCATCCAAAAATCGCTGCCGTTGTGTCCTTGGGCGGGACACTTCACCCCGGTGAATTGAATGATGAATGATAGGTGGTGGTCGGAGGGGCCGTTGGCGCAAATTGCAGCCACGCTTCCGTCAGTCTACCCCAGGGCAGCTGTAGCTATGAAAGTAGCTTACCACCACCAGGTGTGAATGATTGATGGGCTCTACATGTAAAGCGACTTTGGGTACTTAGAAAAGCGCTATATAAATCCCAGTTATTATTATTACTGTTACCCCAGGTGGCCCTTGGCAAAGGCCTAGTACCTGACTGCCCCCTAGCCAGGGATACGGTGAAGACCTCAACGGCGGAGCAGGCGGAAGACGGTAGATTTAAGAACTACCACAACGAATGCGATGGCGGAAGAAGGCTGCAGCAGAAAAGGGTCCCCAGTCGTCTTGGACTCCATGCCACTGGACCCTGACCCGATTCTGTCAAGGATCAAGTGGTGACTGTCTGTGAACCAGTCTCCCCACGTTAAACTAAGTCACGCACAGGCATCCTCCATAAAGGGATACACCCCTACCAGGAGGATCGTCATACTCGTTCGAGTGACCGCCGATGATGATGACGACTTTGTTGATGCACCTTTGGCAGAAATGACAGCCTCAAGTCTCTTTAAATACGATGCCACCATCTTGGCACACCTATCGTTGGGCAGTTTCACCCATTCCTCTTTGCAGCACCCTCTCAACCTCCATCAGCTTGGATGGGAAGTGTTGGTTTTCATCCAGCATGTCTCTGTACATTTCTGCATTCATATTTCCCTCTAGTCAGGGAGGTGACCAAGAACCTGATGGTCACTCTATCAGAGCTCCAGGGTTCCTCTGTGGAGAGAGGAGAACCTTCCAGAAGAACAACCATCCCTGCAGCAATCCACCAATCAGGTCTAGATGGTAGAGTGGCCAGACGGAAGCTGTCATTAAAGTTTTCCCAAAATGCACCTGAAAGACTCTCAGACCATGAGAAACCAAATTCTCTGGTCTGATGAGACAAAGATTGAAGTCTTTGGAGTGAATGCCCTTTGTCACCGATTCTGTTCATAACTTTTATGGACAGAATTTCTAGGCGCAGTCAAGGCGTTGAGGGGATCTGGTTTGGTGGCTGCAGGATTAGGTCTCTGCTTTTTGCAGATGATGTGGTCCTGATGGCTTCATCTGGCCAGGATCTTCAGCTCTCGCTGGATCGGTTCGCAGCCGAGTGTGAAGCGACTGGGATGAGAATCAGCACCTCCAAGTCCGAGTCCATGGTTCTCGCCCGGAAAAGGGTGGAATGCCATCTTCGGGTTGGGGAGGAGACCCTGCCCCAAGTGGAGGAGTTCAAGTACCTCGGAGTCTTGTTCACGAGTGAGGGAAGAGTTGATCGTGAGATCGACAGGCGGATCGGTGCGGCATCTTCAGTAATGCGGACGCTGTATCGATCTGTTGTGGTGAAGAAGGAGCTGAGCCGGAAGGCAAAGCTCTCAATTTACCGGTCGATCTACGTTCCCATCCTCACCTATGGTCATGAGCTTTGGGTTATGACCGAAAGGACAAGATCACGGGTACAAGCGGCCCAAATGAGTTTCCTCCGCCGGGTGGCAGGGTTCTCCCTTAGAGATAGGGTGAGAAGCTCTGTCATCCGGGGGGAGCTCAAAGTAAAGCCGCTGCTCCTCCACATCGAGAGGAGCCAGATGAGGTGGTTCGGGCATCTGGTCAGGATGCCACCCGATCGCCTCCCTCGGGAGGTGTTTAGGGCACGTCCGACCGGTAGGAGGCCACGGGGAAGACCCAGGACACGTTGGGAAGACTATGTCTCCCGGCTGGCCTGGGAACGCCTCGGGATCCCCCAGGAGGAGCTGGACGAAGTGGCTGGGGAGAGGGAAGTCTGGGCTTCCCTGCTTAGGCTGCTGCCCCCGCGACCCGACCTCGGATAAGCGGAAGAAGATGGATGGATGGATGGATGGATGGAGTGAATGCCAGACGTCATGTTTGGAGGAAACCAGGCCAATACCATCCCTACAGTGAAGCATGGTGGTGGCAGCATCATGCTGTGGTGATGCTTTCAGTGGCAGGAACTGGGGGACTAGTCGGGATAGAGGGAAAGATGAACGCAGCAATGTACAGAGACATCCTGGACGAAAAACAACGCTTCCCATCCAAGCTGATGGAGCTTGAGAGGTATTGCAAAGGGGAATGGGCTAAAATGCCCAAAGATAGGTGTGCCAAGACCTACTTGAGGCTGTACTTGCTGCCTAAAATGCATCAACTAAGTATTGAGCAAAGGCTGTGAATACTTATGTACATGTGATTTATTTGTATTATTTTTTAAAACAACCTTCTCACATTGTTGGTATTGAATTATTTAATTCCATTTTTCGAATGAGGCTGTAACATAACAAATAATGTGGAAAAAAAGAAGCGGTGTGAATACTTTCCAGATGCACTGTAGGGAGGAAAGAGCCATGTGAAGGTTTTTATCATGTAGACCTGTATCATTTAGTCAACCAGGACGCACAAACAAATACAAATACGACCTTGGGCCTTGGCAGAGGTCTGACCTTCTGGCTTGAGCTCTACGCTTCTTTACTCCGGTCTGTATATCATTGCCCACACTTCTGAGATCTTACTTGGAAACACAGAAAAGTGCAGGGAAGCATCATTCATACTCACAGTGGATTAGGAAGATGTTTGCACAGAGCTGATGATGGGATGATTGACAGTAAGTGCTTCGCCACCCTTGACCTCCCAGAGGGGGCCCCCCCGGAATAACTCTGCCGAGGGGCCTCCGTACCTCACAGCGAGGCCAGTAAACCACACAGACACACCTGAGCTCCTCACTAATCCTCCCCTCATTAGGACCGCTGGCTTTAGATTGCAGTGTAAAAAAATAGGAAGAACCCTCTTGAGCAGACGTATAAACACACATTTAAGCTGCAAGATTTACAATAGAAGTTCATAGTGTTCAAGGTCGTCCTATGTTAGAATAGTTCTCAACTTTTGAGGTCTTGCACAAGTGTGTTGTCCAAGAACTGGCCTTAATGCTGGAGTTTAGACAATGTATACCAGGGGTGCTCAAACTTTTTCTGCAGGCGAGCTACTTTTCAATTGATCAAGTCGTGGGGATCTACCTCATTCATATATATCATTTATATTTACTTATTTATGAAATATATGTTTTTGTTAACAAGTTAAAGGTGTTTAATGATAATACAAGCATGTTTAACACATATAGTTAATATTGTTAACAAGTTAAAGATGTTTAATGATAATACAAGCATGTTTAACACATATAGTTAATATTGTTAATAAATTAAAGTTGTTTAAAGATAATGCAAGCATGTTTAACACATATAGTTAATATTGTTAATAAATTAAAGTTGTTTAAAGATAATGCAAGCATGTTTAACACATATAGTTAATATTGTTAATAAATTAAAGTTGTTTAAAGATAATGCAAGCATGTTTAACACATATAGTCAATATTGGTAATAAGTTAAAGGTGTTTAAAGATAATACAAGCATGTTTAACACATATAGTTAATATTGTTAACAAGTTAAAGGTGTTTAATGATAATACAAGCATGTTTAACACAAATAGTTAATATTGTTAATAAATTAAAGGTGTTTAATGATAATACAAGCATGTTTAATACATATAGTTAATATTGTTAACAAGTTAAAGGTGTTTAAAGATAACGCAAGCATGTTTAATACATATAGTTAATATTGTTAACAAGTTAAAGGTGTTTAAAGATAATGCAAGCATGTTTAACACATATAGTTAATATTGTTAACAAGTTAAAGGTGTTTAATGATAATACAAGCATGTTTAATACATATAGTTAATATTATTAATAAGTTAAAGGTGTTTAAAGATAATACAAGCATGTTTAACACATATAGTTAATATTGTTAACAAGTTAAAGGTGTTTAAAGATAATACAAGCATGTTTAACACTTATAGTCAATATTGGTAATAAGTTAAAGGTGTTTAAAGATAATACAAGCATGTTTAACACATAGTTAATATTGTTAACAAGTTAAAGGTGTTTAATGATAATACAAGCATGTTTAATACATATAGTTAATATTATTAATACGTTAAAGGTGTTTAAAGATAATGCAAGCATGTTTAACACATATAGTTAATATTGTTAATAAATTAAAGGTGTTTAAAGATAATGCAAGCATGTTTAACACATATAGTTAATATTGTTAACAAGTTAAAGGTGTTTAAAGATAATACAAGCATGTTTAACACATATAGTTAATATTGTTAATAAATTAAAGGTGTTTAAAGATAATGCAAGCATGTTTAACACACATAGTTAATATTGTTAACAAGTTAAGGTGTTTAAAGATAATACAAGCATGTTTAACACATATAGATTCCTTTCTTTCATGAAGACAAGAATATAAGTTGGTGTATTACCTGATTCTGATGACTTGCATTGATTGGAATCAAACAGTGGTGCTGATAATGTCCGCATTTTCGAATGGAGCAGAAAAAAAGTCCTCCTTTCTGTCCAATACCACATGAAAGTGGTTGGTTTTTGGCATCTTATTTGTCCAGCTGCCGTACTCCTTTGTATACACTTTACAAGAAATACATTGTCGGCAAACTCCGTAGCTTGCTAGCTTGTGCACGCCAGCTTTCTGAGACTCTTATTTTGTTAGCGCAACTGTGCAACTGTGCAGTCGGTCTTTGGAGTTTTGACGACAGGTACGGCGCCAGAGTCTGTTGAAATAAAGTGTTTCTCGCCTTCCAGTCGGTAATTTTAATGAGCTGGCAGCAGCCAGCGTCATCTCAGAAGACCCTCGGGTGCCGTGAATGTCAATCAAGTGACGAAAGTGACGTCATGGTGAAGATTTATGATCGCTCATTTTTAGGACTATTTTTTTAATGCCTGGCTGGTGATCGACTGACACACCCTCCGAGATCGACCGGTAGATCGCGATCGACGTAATGAGCACCCCTGATGTATACTTTATAAAGACGGTACTTAGCTTCAATGCTAATGAGTTCTTTGTCTTGATCTCTTTCTTCTATCTTCTCCAATTTCCTCTATCTGTTCCTCTAATCTCTCGGCTCTATCTCGACACAACCGCTTCAAAGAACCCGGGTTGTGTTCAGGGTTTCTCCCCAAAAGGGAGTTTTTCCTTGCCTCCATTGCCAAGTGCTCACTCTGGGTTTTAGTTGGTGCTCTTTAATCATCATATCTTTCCCTCAGTTCCAGAAAGCATGAGGATGTGTGAGCTGCCTGCTCTGTTTAGGTAAAGATAATACGTTTCTGATTTGACAAAATATTTCCTCAAAGTTTGGATTTTTGGCATGGGGCTTTTTTTCCAAACACGAATACGCAGAGCGAAGAGATTTTACAAACCGGGGAAATCTCAATCCACTTTTTTGTTTTTTTTTGCGCATTCTCTGACTTCAAATCAGATTTTTTTTGCCTTCAAGTGACACAGATCGGATATTAATCTGCAAAGTGCTTCAAATCTCATATTTTGGCTTCAGATTCAGGCCACATCAGAAGGTAGTCCGAATCCATTTGGAATCTGTCCTTTTTAAACGTGATAGCAGTCTGAACGGCAACAATTGATTTTTTAGATTTTATTTGTAAAAGCACTTTACATTGAGCAAACAACCTCAAAGTGCTACAGTGCATTAAAAAAAATAAAAAAATAAATAAATTAATTAAAAAAAATAAAATAAAAATTAAAACTCGAACAGCCTAATAGCTAGAACTAGCACGCATATATCTACATTTTTTTATTTTTTTAAAGAAGGGTTTTTAAGCCTTTTTAAAAGCATTCGCAGTCTGTGGTGCCCTCAGGTGGTCAGGGAGAGTGTTCCACAGACTGGGAGCGGCAGAGCAGAAAGCCCAGAGCTTTGTCCTTGGAGGTTGGAGGCGGTTAGCCTGTCCGGAGCGGAGGTGTTGTGTGGAGGATTTGGTGGTGAGCAGTTCTTTGAGGTAGAGGGGGGCATTTCCACGGAGGCACTGGTGGGTTAGTAGTGAGACTTTGTATTCAATCCTGAGTGGAACAGGAAGCCGGTGAAGGGATTTGAGAACTGGTGTGATGTGGTCGTATTTCCGCACAATGCGACAATCAAAAATAGTTCATCACAGTAGTAAATGCAGTGGGTTCCTGCAAACCAAGAAACAGCAGATAACCTAAATGACTATGGTTAGAATATAAAAGGAAAGGCCATGTAACACAGTAGTAAAAATGCCCCTCTGACAACTTTTTTGCATTGTGTTGCTGCCATTAAATTCTAAGTTCATGATTATTTGCAAAAAACAAAGAAGAAGTTTCTCAGTGTGAACATGAAATTAGAGATGTCCGATAATATTGGACTGCCGATATTATCGGCCGATAAATGCTTTAAAATGTAGTATCGGAAATTATCGGTATCGGTTTCAAAAAGTAAATTGTATGACTTTTTAAAAGGCCGCTGTGTACACGGACGTAGGGAGAAGTACAGAGCGCCAATAAACCTTAAAGGCACTGCCTTTGCGTGCCGGCCCAGTCACATAATATCTACGGCTTTTCACACACAAAATTGAATGATGTATACCTGTACTTGGTCAACAGCCTTACAGGTCACACTGAGGGTGGCGGTATAAACAACTTTAACACTGTTACAAATATGGGCCACACTGTGAACCCACACCAAACAAGAATGACCAACACATTTCGGGAGAACATCCGCACCGTAACACGACATAAACACAAAAGAACAAATACCCAGAATCCCTTGCAGCACTAACTCTTCCGGGACGCTACAATATACACCCCCCGCTACCCCCCCAAGCCCCCAATCCCACCTCAACCCGGCCCCACCTCAATCCCTCCCACCTCAACCTCCTCATGCTCTCTCAGGGAGAGCATGTCCCAAAATTCCAAGCTGCTGTTTTGAGGCATGTTAAAAAAAATCATGCACTTTGTGACTTCAATAATAAATATGGCAGTGCCATGTTGGCATTTTTTTCCATAACTTGAGTTGATTTATTTTGGAAAACCTTGTTACATTGTTTAATGCATCCAGCGGGGCATCACAACTAAATTAGGCATAATAATGTGTTCATTCCACCACTGTATGTATCGGTATGGCTTGATATCGGAATCGGTAATTAAGAGTTGGACAATATCGGAATATCGGCAAAAAAGCCATTATCGGACATCTCTACATGAAATATCTTGTCTTTGCAGTCTATTCAATTGAATATAAGTTGAAAAGGATTTGTTGTATTCTCTTTTTATTTACCATTTACACAACGTGACAACTTCACTGCTTTTGGCTTTTGTAAATGATAGTCATCCCTAGAAGGGACAGCGATTACTGAAAGTACACTGCAAAAACTGCAATCTAAGTAAGATGAAATATCTCAAATAAAACTGAAATCTAAGTTATTATAGAAACTTAGAAATTATAATAACTTAGAAATAATAACTTAGAAATAAGTCAAATAAAACTGAAACCTAAGTAAGATGAAATATCTCAAATAAGGGTGATATTTTATATAATAATTATATATTAATAATAATTATAATTATTATTATTTATAATAATAATAAATACTAATTATAAAAATTATTATTATATATTAATAATAATAATAATTATTATTAATAATTATAATAATTATAATAATTATATCTCAAATAAGGGTGATATTTTATATAATAATTATATATTAATAATAATAATAATTATTATTACTTCCTTAATAATAATAATAATAATTAGTATTTATTATCATTATTAATAATAATAATTATAATTATTATTAATAATTATAATAATTATATCTCAAATAAGGGTGATATTTTATATAATAATTATATATTAATAATAATAATTATTATTATTAATAATGATAATAAATACTAATTATAATTATTATTATTAAGAAAGTAATAATAATTATAATTATTATTAATAATTATAATAATTATAATAATTATATCTCAAATAAGGGTGATATTTGCTTATTTTCTGTCTGATAAGAAAATTCTGCTCACTAAGCAGATTTTATGTTAGAGTCTTTTTTACTTGTTTTAATTGTTTTGCTCCTAAATGATATCAGTAAGATATTACAGCTTGTTGCTGAGATTTGATGACCTATATTTGTCATGACTTGGTCCTGGGTGTTTGCTTTTCCGGAATGCAACGGAAAGTTGGCTCGGGCGAGACGGGAATGTGAGTACATGATTTATTTAACATACCAAAAAAAAGTACAAACGAAAAAGGCGCGCACAGTGGCGGAGAACAAACTATGAAACCAAAAGACTATAGCATTAATAAACAAAAACTTACTTGGCTTGGACAAAAATAGTAGCATGAAGGATGGACATGAAAACAAGTGTCAGGAATGGACAGAGCATAAATGTGAGATGTCACCAGAAAGACAAACTGAAAACAATGAACTTAAATACTACAGACATGATTAACGAAAACAGGTGCGTGACTCAAAACGTGAAACAGGTGCGTGACGTGACAGGTGAAAACTAATGGGTTGCTATGGTGACAAACAAGAGTGCACAATGAGTCCAAACGTGGAACAGGTGAAACTAATGGGTAACTATGGAAACAAGACAAGGGAGTGAAAAGCCAGAAACTAAAGAGTCCAATAACTAAACAAAACAAAACATGACATGACTAAAACAAAACATGATTACACAGACATGACAATATTGAGTAAACCATGCTTGAAACTAGAATATCAAGTGTTGCAAAGCTGTGTCATCAACACTCACAAGTATAAAACTACTTTTTTAAAGTCATCATTTCTTATTTCAAGCATGAAATTAAAAAATCATGACTTTGACACAATTGTGTCTCATAATTAAAACAGATGACAGCCAAATGGACTTTGCTGTTTTATTTTCAATGAAACAATAGAAAATACATACTCATACAGTAGTACACTTGTTATTAGTGAGACTATACTTATTTTAAGGTATTTTTGAGTTCATTGAGGTTCGCTAATTTTACTTGTTTTGGAAAGTCTTGACAAGCCAAATTTTCTTGTTCTATTGGCAGATCATTTTGCTTAGTTCAAATAAAATACCCCTCATTTTTTTATTTTTCCATGTTTTTGAACACTGAATTTTTGCAGTGTAGAAGTTGAAAAGGATTTGCAAATCATTGTATTCTCTTTTTATTTACCATTTACACAACGTGACAACTTCACTGCTTTTGGCTTTTGTAAATGATAGTCATCCCTAGAAGGGACAGCGATTACTGAAAGTACACTGCAAAAACTGCAATCTAAGCAAGATGAAATATCTCCAATAAAACTGAAATCTAAGTTATTATAGAAATAAGTCACATTTATAAGTTATTATAGAAACTTAAAAATTATAATAACTTAGAAATAAGTCAAATAAAACTGAAATCTAAGTAAGATGACATATCTCAAATAAGGGTGATATTTTATATAATAATTATATATTAATAATAATTATAATAATTATTATTAATAATAATAATAAATACTAATTATAATTATTATTATTAAGAAAGTAATAATAATTATAATTATTATTAATAATTATAATAATTATAATAATTATATCTCAAATAAGGGTGATATTTGCTTATTTTCTGTCTGATGAGATGATTCTGCTCACTAAGCAGATTTTATGTTGGAGTGTTTTACTTGTTTTAAGTGTTTTGCTCCTAAATGATCTCAGTAAGATATTACAGATTGTTGCTGAGATTTGATGACCTATATTGAGTAAAACATGCTTGAAACTATTTTTGTCCAAAACACACTGAGCAATGGTCCACAGGAAGGTGGGGAAGAAGAGGGGAAAAGGCGGCCAAAATGGTCAAAAGTCCCAATTTTGTCCATAATACCTCCCCGTGTTCCAGTCCCACGAGTCCCGCCGCCGGCCGCAGAAGTCCTGAGATGCAAAAAATGTCCAAAACGCACCCAGAAAAGTCCCACGGAAAGTGGGGGAGAAAAGTGAGAAAAGTCGGCAAAAGTCCCCAAAAATGTTCAAAATACCTACCCAGGTTCCAGTCCCTCAAGTCCCGCCGCCGGCCGCGCAAGTCCCGGGATGCCCAAAATGTCCATAACACACCCAGCCGAGTCCCACGGGGAGGGGGGATAAAAGTTGGAAAAGTCGGCAAAAGTCCCAAAAATGTTCAAAATACCTACCCAGGTTGGAGTCCCACATGGAGTGCCACAAGTCTTAAGACTTGTGGCACTCGAACCCGGGTGTGATTTTTGAACATTTTACCCACTTTTCTCACTTTTCTCCCCACCTTCCCGTGGGACTTTGCTGGGCGCATTTTGGACATTTTGGGCATGCCGGCCGGCGGCGGGACTTGTGGCACTCGACCCTGGGTAGGTATTTTGAACATTTTTGGGACTTTTGCCGACTTTTCCCACTTTTATCCCCCCCTCCCTGTGGGACTCAGGGAGGGGGAACATTTTGGGCATCCTGGGACTTGCGTGGCCATACATAAGATTTTACGTTAGAGTGTTTTACTTGTTTTAAGTGTTTTGCTCCTAAATGATCTCAGTAAGATATTACAGCTTGTTGCTGAGATTTGATGACCTATATTGAGTAAAACATGCTTGAAACTAGAATATCAAGTGTTGCAAAGCTGAGTCATCAACACTCACAAGTATAAAACTACTTTTTTAAAGTAATAACTTCTTATTTCAAGCATGAAATAAAAAATCATGACTTTAACACAATTGTGTCTCATAATTAAAACAGATGACAGCCAAATGGACTTTGCTGTTTTATTTTCAATGAAACAATAGAAAATACGTACTCATAAAGTAGTACACTTGTTACTAGTGAGAATATACTTATTTTAAGCTATTTTTGGGTTCATTGAGGTTAGCTAATTTTACTTGTTTTGGAAAGTCTTGACAAGCTGAATTTTCTTGTTCTATTGGCAGATAATTTTGCTTAGTTCAAATAAAATACCCCTCATTTTTTTATTTTTTCATGTTTTTGAATACTGACTTTTTGCAGTGTAGAAGTTGAAAAGGATTTGCAAATCATTGTATTCTCTTTTTATTTACCATTTAGACAACGTGACAACTTCACTGCTTTTGGCTTTTGTGAATGATAGTCATCCCTAGAAGGCACAGCGATTACTGAAAGTACACTGCAAAAACTGCAATCTAAGCAAGATGAAATATCTCAAATAAAACTGAAATCTAAGTTATTATAGAAATAAGTCACATTTATAAGTTATTATAGAAACTTAAAAATTATAATAACTTAGAAATAAGTCAAATAAAACTGAAATCTAAGTAAGATGACATATCTCAAATAAGGGTGATATTTTATATAATAATTATATATTAATAATAATTATAATTATTATTATTATTAATAATAATAAATACTAATTATAATTATTATTATTAAGAAAGTAATAATAATTATAATTATTATTAATAATTATAATAATTATAATAATTATATCTCAAATAAGGGTGATATTTGCTTATTTTCTGTCTGATAAGATAATTCTGCTTACTAAGATATTACAGATTGTTGCTGAGATTTGATGACCTATATTGAGTAAAACATGCTTGAAACTATTTTTGTCCAAAACACACCGAGCAATGGTCCACAGGAAGGTGGGGAAGAAGAGGGGAAAAGGCGGCCAAAATGGTCAAAAGTCCCAATTTTGTCCATAATACCTCCCCGAGTTCCAGTCCCACGAGTCCCGCCGCCGGCCGCAGAAGTCCTGAGATGCAAAAAATGTCCAAAACGCACCCAGAAAAGTCCCACGGAAAGTGGGGGAGAAAAGTGAGAAAAGTCGGCAAAAGTCCCCAAAAATGTTCAAAATACCTACCCAGGTTCCAGTCCCTCAAGTCCCGCCGCCGGCCGCGAAAGTCCCGGGATGCCCAAAATGTCCATAACACACCCAGCCGAGTCCCACGGGGAGGGGGGATAAAAGTTGGAAAAGTCGGCAAAAGTCCCAAAAATGTTCAAAATACCTACCCAGGTTGGAGTCCCACATGGAGTGCCACAAGTCTTAAGACTTGTGGCACTCGAACCCGAGTGTGATTTTTGAACATTTTACCCACTTTTCTCACTTTTCTCCCCGCCTTCCCGTGGGACTTTGCTGGGCGCATTTTGGACATTTTGGGCATGCCGGCCGGCGGCGGGAATTGTGGCACTCGACCCTGGGTAGGTATTTTGAACATTTTTGGGACTTTTGCCGACTTTTCCCACTTTTATCCCCCCCTCCCTGTGGGACTCAGGGAGGGGGAACATTTTGGGCATCCCAGGACTTGCGCGGCCATACATAAGATTTTATGTTAGAGTGTTTTACTTGTTTTAAGTGTTTTGCTCCTAAATGATTTCAGTAAGATATTACAGCTTGTTGCTGAGATTTGATGACTTATATTGAGTAAAACATGCTTGAAACTAGAATATCAAGTGTTGCAAAGCTGTGTCATCAACACTCACAAGTATAAAACTACTTTTTTAAGGTCATCATTTCTTATTTCAAGCATGAAAAAAAAATCATGACTTTGACACAATTGTGTCTCATAATTAAAACAGATGACAGCCAAATGGACTTTGCTGTTTTATTTTCAATGAAAAAATAGAAAATACGTACTCATATAGTAGTACAGTTGTTATTAGTGAGAATATACTTATTTTAAGCTATTTTTGGGTTCATTGAGGTTAGCTAATTTTACTTGTTTTGGAAAGTCTTGACAAGCCGAATTTTCTTGTTCTATTGGCAGATAATTTTGCTTAGTTCAAATAAAATACCCCTCATTTTTGTATTTTTTCATGTTTTTGAACACTGACTTTTTGCAGTGTAGAAGTTGAAAAGGATTTGCAAATCATTGTATTCACTTTTTATTTACCATTTACACAACGTGACAACTTCACTGCTTTTGGCTTTTGTAAATGATAGCCATCCCTAGAAGGGACAGCGATTACTGAAAGTACACTGCAAAAACTGCAATCTAAGCAAGATGAAATATCTCAAATAAAACTGAAATCTAAGTTATTATAGAAATAAGTCACATTTATAAGTTATTATAGAAACTTAAAAATTATAATAACTTAGAAATAATAACTTAGAAATAAGTCAAATAAAACTGAAATCTAAGTAAGATGACATATCTCAAATAAAACTGAAATCTAAGTTATTATAGAAATAAGTCACATTTATAAGTTATTATAGAAACTTAAAAATTATAATAACTTAGAAATAAGTCAAATAAAACTGAAATCTAAGTAAGATGACATATCTCAAATAAGGGTGATATTTTATATAATAATTATATATTAATAATAATTATAATTATTATTATTAATAATAATAATAAATACTAATTATAATTATTATTATTAAGAAAGTAATAATAATTATAATTATTATCAATAATTATAATAATTATAATAATTATATCTCAAATAAGGGTGATATTTGCTTATTTTCTGTCTGATAAGATCATTCTGCTTACTAAGATATTACAGATTGTTGCTGAGATTTGATGACCTATATTGAGTAAAACATGCTTGAAACTATTTTTGTCCAAAACACACCTAGCAATGGTCCACAGGAAGGTGGGGAAGAAGAGGGGAAAAGGCGGCCAAAATGGTCAAAAGTCCCAATTTTGTCCATAATACCTCCCCGAGTTCCAGTCCCACGAGTCCCGCCGCCGGCCGCAGAAGTCCTGAGATGCAAAAAATGTCCAAAACGCACCCAGAAAAGTCCCACGGAAAGTGGGGGAGAAAAGTGAGAAAAGTCGGCAAAAGTCCCCAAAAATGTTCAAAATACCTACCCAGGTTCCAGTCCCTCAAGTCCTGCCGCCGGCCGCGCAAGTCCCGGGATGCCCAAAATGTCCATAACACACCCAGCCGAGTCCCACGGGGAGGGGGGATAAAAGTTGGAAAAGTTGTCAAAAGTCCCAAAAATGTTCAAAATACCTACCCAGGTTGGAGTCCCACATGGAGTGCCACAAGTCTTAAGACTTGTGGCACTCGAACCCGGGTGTGATTTTTGAACATTTTACCCACTTTTCTCACTTTTCTCCCCGCCTTCCCGTGGGACTTTGCTGGGCGCATTTTGGACATTTTGGGCATGCTGGCCGGCGGCGGGACTTGTGGCACTCGACCCTGGGTAGGTATTTTGAACATTTTTGGGACTTTTGCCGACTTTTCCCACTTTTATCCCCCCCTCCCTGTGGGACTCAGGGAGGGGGAACATTTTGGGCATCCTGGGACTTGCGCGGCCATACATAAGATTTTACGTTAGAGTGTTTTACTTGTTTTAAGTGTTTTGCTCCTAAATGATCTCAGTAAGATATTACAGCTTGTTGCTGAGATTTGATGACCTATATTGAGTAAAACATGCTTGAAACTATTTTTGTCCAAAACACACTGAGCAATGGTCCACAGGAAGGTGGGGAAGAAGAGGGGAAAAGGCGGCCAAAATGGTCAAAAGTCCCAATTTTGTCCATAATACCTCCCCGAGTTCCAGTCCCACGAGTCCCGCCGCCGGCCGCAGAAGTCCTGAGATGCAAAACATGTCCAAAACGCACCCAGAAAAGTCCCACGGAAAGTGGGGGAGAAAAGTGAGAAAAGTCGGCAAAAGTCCCCAAAAATGTTCAAAATACCTACCCAGGTTCCAGTCCCTCAAGTCCCGCCGCCGGCCGCGCAAGTCGGGATGGCCAAAATGTCCATAACACACCCAGCCGAGTCCCACGGGGAGGCGGGATAAAAGTTGGAAAAGTCGGCAAAAGTCCCAAAAATGTTCAAAATACCTACCCAGGTTGGAGTCCCACATGGAGTGCCACAAGTCTTAAGACTTGTGGCACTCGAACCCGGGTGTGATTTTTGAACATTTTACCCACTTTTCTCACTTTTCTCCCCGCCTTCCCGTGGGACTTTGCTGGGCGCATTTTGGACATTTTGGGCATGCCGGCCGGCGGCGGGACTTGTGGCACTCGACCCTGGGTTGGTATTTTGAAAATTTTTGGGACTTTTGCCGACTTTTCCCACTTTTATCCCCCCTCCCTGTGGGACTCAGGGAGGGGGGACATTTTGGGCATCCTGGGACTTGCGCGGCCATACATAAGATTATATGTTAGAGTGTTTTACTTGTTTTAAGTGTTTTGCTCCTAAATGATCTCAGTAAGATATTACAGCTTGTTGCTGAGATTTGATGACCTATATTGAGTAAAACATGCTTGAAACTATTTTTGTCCAAAACACACTGAGCAATGGTCCACAGGAAGGTGGGGAAGAAGAGGGGAAAAGGCGGCCAAAATGGTCAAAAGTCCCAATTTTGTACATAATACCTCCCCGTGTTCCAGTCCCACGAGTCCCGCCGCCGGCCGCAGAAGTCCTGAGATGCAAAAAATGTCCAAAACGCACCCAGAAAAGTCCCACGGAAAGTGGGGGAGAAAAGTGAGAAAAGTCGGCAAAAGTCCCCAAAAATGTTCAAAATACCTACCCAGGTTCCAGTCCCTCAAGTCCCGCCGCCGGCCGCGCGAAGTCCCGGGATGGCCAAAATGTCCATAACACACCCAGCCGAGTCCCACGGGGAGGGGGGATAAAAGTTGGAAAAGTCGGCAAAAGTCCCAAAAATGTTCAAAATACCTACCCAGGTTGGAGTCCCACATGGAGTGCCACAAGTCTTAAGACTTGTGGCACTCGAACCCGAGTGTGATTTTTGAACATTTTACCCACTTTTCTCACTTTTCTCCCCGCCTTCCCGTGGGACTTTGCTGAGCGCATTTTGGACATTTTGGGCATGCCGGCCGGCGGCGGGACTTGTGGCACTCGACCCTGGGTAGGTATTTTGAAAATTTTTGGGACTTTTGCCGACTTTTCCCACTTTTATCCCCCCTCCCTGAGTCCCACAGGAACATTTTGGGCATCCTGGGACTTGCGCGGCCATACATAAGATTTTATGTTAGAGTGTTTTACTTGTTTTAAGTGTTTTGCTCCTAAATGATCTCAGTAAGATATTACAGCTTGTTGCTGAGATTTGATGACCTATATTGAGTAAAACATGCTTGAAACTAGAATGTCAAGTGTTGCAAAGCTGTGTCATCAACACTCACAAGTATAAAACTACTTTTTTAAAGTCATCATTTCTTACTTCAAGCATGAAAAAAAAAAAAATCATGATTTTGACACAATTGTGTCTCATAATTAAAACAGATGACAGCCAAATGGACTTTGCTGTTTTATTTTCAATGAAACAATAGAAAATACGTACTCATATAGTAGTACAGTTGTTATTAGTGAAAATATACTTATTTTAAGCTATTTTTGGGTTCATTGAGGTTCGCTAATTTTTAATGAAACGCACAAAAAACTGCTCCTCGGATGAAAAAACTGACAAAACTGCCTGTAACTCTCCCTGGGAAGTTAAAGTTAAAGTTAAAGTTAAAGTCCCAATGATTGTCACACACACACTAGGTGTGGTGAAATTTGTCCTCTGCATTTGACCCATCCCCTTGATCACCCCCTGGGAGGTGAGGGGAGCAGTGGGCAGCAGCGGTGCCGCGCCCGGGAATCATTTTTGGTGATTTAACCCCCAATTCCAACCCTTGATGCTGAGTGCCAAGCAGGGAGGTAATGGGTCCCATTTTTATAGTCTTTGGTATGACTCGGCCGGGGTTTGAACTCACAACCTACCGATCTCAGGGCGGACACTCTAACCACTAGGCCACTGAGTAGGTTGGAGAGAGACATGAAACAAAAACCTCTATGTAGGTCTCACTTAGACCTACATTTCATAAATTGACAACCTCCAGCAAAAATCAACAGGAAGTTTGCTATTCCCCCTTCAAAACAAATGTTTTGTAAAAACCGGTCACCTTCCTTCAAAAACTATCTCCTCTGAGCGCGTTTGTCGTTTCGCCTTCAAACTAACACAGGAGAGAGATTAAACCCTTGTGTATAAAATAACAGAACAGCTTTTTAATACCTGCTCCGGTTTTGATTTTATGACCCTTCAAAGACCCGCTGTGTGGTTGGCGACCTTTATTACAGTTGGACAGCTAAAGTAAAAGACTCTTTGACCATCCGTGGGGTAAAGATCTTATTGTATAAGCTATATCACTATGGTGTCAGAGGGATACCTCTCGATTGGTTCCGCTCTTACCTATACGGAAGGCAGCAATGTGTATGCGTCAATGATCACAATTCACCCTGTATGACCATACATTATGGGGTTCCCCAGGGATCCATCTTGGGGCCTCTCCTTTTTATCCTCTACATAAATGATTTCGTAAACTCCTCCGAAACTTTTCATAAAATAATTTTTGCTGACGATACAAATCTGTTTACCTCACACAGGAGCCTACACCATCTACAAGTACCGTATTTTCCGCACCATAAGCCGCCCTGGGTTATAAGCCGCGCCTTCAATGAACGGCATATTTCAAAACTTTGTCCACCTATAAGCCGCCCCGTGTTATAAGCCGCATCTAACTGCGCTAAAGGAATGTCAAAAAAACAGTCAGATAGGTCAGTCAAACTTTAATAATATATTAAAAACCAGCGTGATGTGGGCGCGCATGGAGTCGTATATCAACATGGACGGAGCTGTGTGAAAAAAGCCACCCGGCCTCTTCGCGTAAACTTACCTTAACCACTCGCTCACCTTTTCTTCATCCATCCATCCCTTCGAGTTAGCTTTTATGATGACGCCGGCTGCAAAGGTCTCTTTTGGCAAGGTCTTCCTTTTGAATATCACCATGGGTGGAAGTTTCTGGCCATTAGCATGGCAAGCTAGAACCACAGTGAAGGACGACTTCTCATTCCCTGTGGTGCGAATATTCACCGTACGTGCTCCCGTTGTATCCACAGTGCGGTTCACAGGAATATCAAAAGTCAGTGGAACCTCGTCCATGTTGATAATGTTCTCTGGCCGGATCTTTTTTTCAGCTATCTTGTTTTTACAATATGCACGGAAAGTAGCCAGCTTTTCTTGAAAGTCTTTAGGCAGTTGCTGTGAAATAGTAGTCCGTGTACGGATGGAGAGATTGCGTCTTTTCATGAACCGGAAACCTGTCGCTTAGTAGGAGCCATTTTGTGGTCTTTACAGATGTAAACACACAAAGGAAATGAAACGTAATATCCGCGCGCTTCTTCTGCTTTTACGCGGGCGGGTGGTTGCTTACAGTAGAAGAAGAAGCGCTTCCTCTTCTATGGGGGCGGGTGCTTACCTTGGCGGTTGCTTGCGTAGAAGAAGAAGCGCTTCCTGTTCTACCGGGAAAAAAGATGGCGGCTGTTTACCGTAGTTGCGAGACCTAAACTTTATGAAAATGAATCTTAATATTAATCCATATACAAAGCGCACCGGGTTATAAGCCGCACTGTCAGCTTTTGAGTAAATTTGTGGTTTTTAGGTGCGGCTAATAGTGCGGAAAATACGGTATATACTATCCTCTGGACCCCCTGTCAAAAGCTTCTTCTAGCTTATTTGGGGGACCCTTTCACGTACCAACATCTTTAAATGATGATATTTCACTACTATTGTATTTGTTATATGGTATTGTGAATAAACTTGTTACTTGTAAATAAGACAGTAACTTAGAAGCAAACTGAAGCTGGGGTCTTGACACAGATTCCCCAGCATGCATTTTGTCTTGCCTCTTCCCTCTGAAGTCCATCCATCAATCAGAAGTGGTCTGAAGGGTCATTTGCAGGAAACAAGCCACCAGTCCATTTTCATCCTCTTCATCATGCTGAGCAAAGCCAAGCAAGGGGGGGGGGTTGGTCTTAGTCATCACTGGAATGACTCCTCTTCATGAGTAATTATTAGTAATGGAAGGACTTGTATGGATCATTACTCACCCGTGTCTTTCAACCAAAAAAAAAAATGCCGGATGCAATTGAAGTCTTGGAAGAGATAATGCACCGTTTGTTCTGGTCTCGGGGGCAAACTTGCACTGCACCTTTTTTATCAAGACGCAGCAACATTCCTTTCATCCATTCATTTTTGTGCACGTGCGGCCGGTGAATTATGCGAGAGTGAGGAAGCGGACAGTTTGTCTTTGTGCAGGTAGAGCCGCTCACGTCCGCAGGTGGAATGTGAGCCTCCGGTGTGAGACACTGACCACTTCACAGCCGCTCTGATGAAGAGTGGAGCGGATAAGCAGACGGCGCGGTAACTCAACCCTCTTCGGGGATGAATCACGGCGTCTGCTCCGCCAGAGAGCGCCAAGCCCATAAGCAATAACCTGTCTGCCCACACGGAGATTAGCACTGTCCTCCCAACAAGGCAGGCCCTTTTATAAACAAGACAAGGTCTCTCTTGGGTGGTCCTCGGCCTTCAGCGTGGAGATGAAGTGATAGCCCTGCAGATACCGGCGTCCAGTGAAGACGTTTCCAGGACGTATCGCTCCCAGTAACTCATCAGACGCACTTCTCTCCCCTTAATCCATACCCCTCGTTAATCTTTCCCCTCTGGCACTTTACCATGTTGTTCTTCTTTCAGACAAGCATAAACCCTCACTTTCTTCCATTTACAAGCCGAGGATACTTCGTTAGGTTCCCGAGCTCAGCTCTTATTAGACACGATGTTTGCTCGTCCTTTAATTGCGGCTGTTCCTAATATTGTGGCCGTGTCTGGAGCTAAATAACCACTTTACCATGTTGTTCTTGTTTCAGTCAAGCATAAACCCTCACTTTCTTCCATTTACAAGCCGAGGATACTTCGTTAGATTCCTGAGTTCGGCTCTTATTAGACACGATGTTTGCTCGTCCTTTCATTGTGGCGGTTCCTAGTATTGTGGCCGTGTCTGGAGCTAAATAACCACTTTACCATGTTGTTCTTGTTTCAGTCAAGCATAAACCCTCACTTTCTTCCATTTACAAGCCGAGGATACTTCATTAGGTACCCGAGCTCGGCTTTTATTAGACACAATGTTTGCTCGTCCTTTCTTTGTGGCGGTTCCTAATATTGTGGCCGTGTCTGGAGCTAAATAACCACCTTACCATGTTGTTCTTGTTTCAGACAGAAATCAAGCATAAACCCTCACTTTCTTCCATTTACAAGCCGAGAATACTTCATTAAGTATTCGAGTTCAGCTCTTATTAGACACGATGTTTGCTCGTCCTTTCATTGTGGCGGTTCCTAATATTGTGGCCGTGTCTGGAGCTAAATAACCACCTTACCATGTTGTTCTTGTTTCAGACAGAAATCAAGCATAAACCCTCACTTTCTTCCATTTACAAGCGGAGGATACTTCATTAGGTACCCGAGCTCGGCTCTTATTATACACGATGTTTGCTCGTCCTTTCTTTGTGGCGGTTCCTAATATTGTGGCCGTGTCTGGAGCTAAATAACCACCTTACCATGTTGCTCTTGTTTCAGACAGAAATCAAGCATAAACCCTCACTTTCTTCCATTTACAAGCCGAGAATACTTCATTAGGTATTCGAGTTCAGCTCTTATTAGACACGATGTTTGCTCGTCCTTTCATTGTGGCGGTTCCTAATATTGTGGCCGTGTCTGTAGATAAATAACCACCTTACCATGTTGTTCTTGTTTCAGACAGAAATCAAACATAAACCCTCACTTTCTTCCATTTACAAGCCGAGGATAATTCATTAGGTACCCGAGCTCGGCTCTTATTAGACACGATGTTTGCTCGTCCTTTCATTGTGGCTGTTCCTAATAGTGTGGCCGTGTCTGGAGCTAAATAACCACTTTACCATGTTGTTCTTGTTTCAGACAAGCATAAACCCTCACTTTCTTCCATTTACAAGCCGAATATAATTCATTAGGTACCCGAGCTCAGCTCTTATTAGACACGATGTTTTCTTGTCCTTTCATTGTGGCTGTTCCTAATATTGTGGCCGTGTCTGGAGCTAAATAACCACTTTACCATGTTAAATAATAAATAAATGATAAATGGGTTGTACTTGTACAGCGCTTTTCTACCTACAAGGTACTCAAAGCGCTTTGACACTACTTCCACATTTACCCATTCACACACACATTCACTCACTGATGGAGGGAGCTGCCATGCAAGGCACTAACCAGCACCCATCAGGAGCAAGGGTGAAGTGTCTTGCTCAGGACACAACGGACATGACGAGGTTGGTACTAGGTGAGGATTGAACCAGGGACCCTCGGGTCGCGCACGGCCACTCTTCCACTGCGCCACGCCGTGTTGTTCTTGTTTCAGTCAAGCATAAACCCTCACTTTCTTCCATTTACAAGCCGAGGATACTTCGTTAGGTACCCGAGCTCAGCTCTTATATTGTGGCCGTGTCTGGAGCTAAATAACCACCTTACCATGTTGTTCTTGTTTCAGACAGAAATCAAGCATAAACCCTCACTTTCTTCCATTTACAAGCTGAGGATACTTCGTTAGGTACCCGAGCTCGGCTCTTATTAGACACGATGTTTGCTCGTCCTTTCATTGTGGCGGTTCCTAATTTTGTGGCCGTGTCTGGAGATAAATAACCACTATACCATGTTGTTCTTGTTTCAGTCAAGCATAAACCCTCACTTTCTTCCATTTACAAGCCGAGGATACTTCATTAGGTAGCTCGGCTCTTATTAGACACGATGTTTGCTCGTCCTTTCATTGTGGCTGTTCCTAATATTGTGGCCGTGTCTGGAGCTAAATAACCACTTTACCATGTTGTTCTTGTTTCAGTCAAGCATAAACCCTCACTTTCTTCCATTTACAAGCCGAGAATACTTCGTTAGATTCCTGAGCTCGGCTCTTATTAGACCTTTCATTGTGGCTGTTACTAATATTGAGGCCGTGTCTGGAGCTAAATGACCACTTTACCATGTTGTTCTTGTTTCAGTCAAGCATAAACCCTCACTTTCTTCCATTTACAAGCCGAGAATATTTCATTAAGTATTCGAGTTCAGCTCTTATTAGACACGATGTTTGCTCGTCCTTTCATTGTGGCTGTTCCTAATATTGTGGCCGTGTCTGGAGCTAAATAACCACCTTACCATGTTGTTCTTGTTTCAGACAGAAATCAAGCATAAACCCTCACTTTCTTCCATTTACAAGCCGAGGATAATTCATTAGGTACCCGAGATCAGCTCTTATTTGACACAATGTTTGCTCGTCCTTTCATTGTGGCGGTTCCTAATATTGTGGCCGTGTCTGGAGCTAAATAACCACCTTACCATGTTGTTCTTGTTTCAGTCAAGCATAAACCCTCACTTTCTTCCATTTACAAGCTGAGGATACTTCGTTAGGTACCCGAGCTCGGCTCTTATTAGACACGATGTTTGCTCGTCCTTTCATTGTGGCGGTTCCTAATTTTGTGGCCGTGTCTGGAGATAAATAACCACTATACCATGTTGTTCTTGTTTCAGTCAAGCATAAACCCTCACTTTCTTCCATTTACAAGCCGAGGATACTTCATTAGGTAGCTCGGCTCTTATTAGACACAATGTTTGATCGTCCTTTCATTGTGGCGGTTCCTAATATTGTGGCCGTGTCTGGAGCTAAATAACCACTTTACCATGTTGTTCTTGTTTCAGTCAAGCATAAACCCTCACTTTCTTCCATTTACAAGCCGAGGATAATTCATTAGGTACCCGAGCACAGCTCTTATTTGACACGATGTTTGCTCGTCCTTTCATTGTGGCGGTTCCTAATATTGTGGCCGTGTCTGGAGCTAAATAACCACTTTACTATGTTGTTCTTGTTTCAGTCAAGCATAAACCCTCACTTTCTTCCATTTACCAGCCGAGGATAATTCGTTAGGTTCCCGAGCTCAGCTCTTATTAGACACGATGTTTGCTCGTCCTTTCATTTAGGCTGTTCCTAATATTGTGGCCGTGTCTGGAGCTAAATAACCACTTTACCATGTTGTTCTTGTTTCAGTCAAGCATAAACCCTCACTTTCTTCCATTTACCAGCCGAGGATAATTCATTAGGTACCCGAGCTCAGCTCTTATTTGACACGATGTTTGCTCGTCCTTTCATTGTGGCGGTTCCTAATATTGTGGCCGTGTCTGGAGCTAAATAACCACTTTACCATGTTGTTCTTGTTTCAGTCAAGCATAAACCCTCACTTTCTTCCATTTACAAGCCGAGGATACTTCGTTAGGTACCCGAGTTCGGCTCTTATTAGACACGATGTTTGCTTGTCCTTTCTTTGTGGCGGTTCCTAATATTGTGGCCGTGTCTGGAGCTAAATACCCACTTTACCATGTTGTTCTTGTTTCAGTCAAGCATAAACCCTCACTTTCTTCCATTTACAAGCCGAGGATACTTCATTAGGTACCCAAGCTCGGCTCTTATTAGACACGATGTTTGCTCGTCCTTTCATTGTGGCTGTTCCTAATATTGTGGCCGTGTCTGGAGCTAAATAACCACTTTACCATGTTGTTCTTGTTTCAGACAGAAATCAAGCGTAAACCCTCACTTTCTTCCATTTACAAGCCGAGGATACTTCGTTAGATTCCTGAGCTCGGCTCTTATTAGACACAATGTTTGCTCGTCCTTTCATTGTGGCTGTTCCTAATATTGTGGCCGTGTCTGGAGCTAAATAACCACTTTACCATGTTGTTCTTGTTTCAGTCAAGCATAAACCCTCACTTTCTTCCATTTACAAGCCGAGGATAATTCATTAGGTACCCGAGCTCAGCTCTAATTTGACACGATGTTTGCTCGTCCTTTCATTGTGGTGGTTCCTAATATTGTGGCCGTGTCTGGAGCTAAATAACCACCTTACCATGTTGTTCTTGTTTCAGACAGAAATCAAGCATAAACCCTCATTTTCTTCCATTTACAAGCCGAGAATACTTCATTAGGTATTCGAGTTCAGCTCTTATTAGACACGATGTTTGCTCGTCCTTTCATTGTGGCTGTTCCTAATATTGTGGCTGTGTCTGGAGCTAAATAACCACTTTACCATGTTGTTCTTGTTTCAGTCAAGCATAAACCCTCTCTTTCTTCCATTTACAAGCCGAGGATACTTCGTTAGGTTCCCGAGCTCAGCTCTTATTAGACATGATGTTTGCTCTTCCTTTAATTGCGGCTGTTCCTAATATTGTGGCCGTGTCTGGAGCTAAATAACCACTTTACCATGTTGTTCTTGTTTCAGTCAAGCATAAACCCTCACTTTCTTCCATTTACCAGCCGAGGATACTTCATTAGGTACCCGAGCTCGGCTCTTATTAGACACGATGTTTGCTCGTCCTTTAATTGCGGCTGTTCCTAATATTGTGGCCGTGTCTGGAGCTAAATAACCACTTTACCATGTTGTTCTTGTTTCAGTCAAGCATAAACCCTCACTTTCTTCCATTTACCAGCCGAGGATACTTCATTAGGTACCCGAGCTCGGCTCTTATTAGACACGATGTTTGCTCGTCCTTTAATTGCGGCTGTTCCTAATATTGTGGCCGTGTCTGGAGCTAAATAACCACTTTACCATGTTGTTCTTGTTTCAGTCAAGCATAAACCCTCACTTTCTTCCATTTACAAGCCGAGGATACTTCGTTAGATTCCTGAGCTCGGCTCTTATTAGACACGATGTTTGTTTGTCCTTTCATTGTGGCTGTTCCTAATATTGTGGCTGTGTCTGGAGCTAAATAACCACTTTACCATGTTGTTCTTGTTTCAGTCAAGCATAAACCCTCACTTTCTTCCATTTACCAGCCGAGGATACTTCGTTAGGTTCCCGAGCTCCGCTCTTATTAGACACGATGTTTGCTCGTCCTTTCATTGTGGCTGTTCCTAATATTGTGGCCGTGTCTGGAGCTAAATAACCACTTTACCATGTTGTTCTTGTTTCAGTCAAGCATAAACCCTCACTTTCTTCCATTTACAAGCCGATAATACTTCATTAAGTATTCGAGTTCAGCTCTTATTAGACACGATGTTTGCTCGTCCTTTCATTGTGGCTTTTTCTAATATTGTGGCCGTGTCTGGAGTTAAATAACCACCTTACCATGTTGTTCTTGTTTCAGACAAGCATAAACCCTCACTTTCTTTCATTTACAAGCCGAGAATACTTCATTAAGTATTCGAGTTCAGCTCTTATTAGACACGATGTTTGCTCGTCCTTTCATTGTGGCTGTTCCTAATATTGTGGCCGTGTCTGGAGCTAAATAACCACTTTACCATGTTGTTCTTGTTTCAGTCAAGCATAAACCCTCACTTTCTTCCATTTACAAGCCGAGGATACTTCGTTAGGTTCCCGAGCTCAGCTCTTATTAGACACGATGTTTGCTCGTCCTTTCATTGTGGCGGTTCCTAATATTGTGGCTGTGTCTGGAGCTAAATAACCACTGTACCATGTTGTTCTTGTTTCAGTCAAGCATAAACCCTCACTTTCTTCCATTTACAAGCCGAGGATACTTCATTAGGTAGCTCAGCTCTTATTAGACACGATGTTTGCTCGTCCTTTCATTGTTGCTGTTCCTAATGTTGTGGCCGTGTCTGGAGCTAAATAACCACTTTACCATATTGTTCTTGTTTCAGTCAAGCATAAACCCTCACTTTCTTCCATTTACAAGCCGAGGATACTTCGTTAGATTCCTGAGCTCGGCTCTTATTAGACGTTTCATTGTGGCTGTTACTAATATTGAGGCCGTGTCTGGAGCTAAATGACCACTTTACCATGTTGTTCTTGTTTCAGTCAAGCATAAACCCTCACTTTCTTCCATTTACAAGCCGAGAATATTTCATTAAGTATTCGAGTTCAGCTCTTATTAGACACGATGTTTGCTCGTCCTTTCATTGTGGCTGTTCCTAATATTGTGGCCGTGTCTGGAGCTAAATAACCACCTTACCATGTTGTTCTTGTTTCAGACAGAAATCAAGCATAAACCCTCACTTTCTTCCATTTACAAGCCGAGGATAATTCATTAGGTACCCGAGATCAGCTCTTATTTGACACAATGTTTGTCGTCCTTTCATTGTGGCGGTTCCTAATATTGTGGCCGTGTCTGGAGCTAAATAACCACCTTACCATGTTGTTCTTGTTTCAGTCAAGCATAAACCCTCACTTTCTTCCATTTACAAGCTGAGGATACTTCGTTAGGTACCCGAGCTCGGCTCTTATTAGACACGATGTTTGCTCGTCCTTTCATTGTGGCTGTTCCTAATTTTGTGGCCGTGTCTGGAGATAAATAACCACTATACCATGTTGTTCTTGTTTCAGTCAAGCATAAACCCTCACTTTCTTCCATTTACAAGCCGAGGATACTTCATTAGGTAGCTCGGCTCTTATTAGACACGATGTTTGATCGTCCTTTCATTGTGGCGGTTCCTAATATTGTGGCCGTGTCTGGAGCTAAATAACCACTTTACCATGTTGTTCTTGTTTCAGTCAAGCATAAACCCTCACTTTCTTCCATTTACAAGCCGAGGATAATTCATTAAGTACCCGAGCACAGCTCTTATTTGACACGATGTTTGCTCGTCCTTTCATTGTGGCGGTTCCTAATATTGTGGCCGTGTCTGGAGCTAAATAACCACCTTACCATGTTGTTCTTGTTTCAGACAGAAATCAAGCATAAACCCTCACTTTCTTCCATTTACAAGCCGAGGATACTTCATTAGGTAGCTCAGCTCTTATTAGACACGATGTTTGCTCGTCCTTTCATTGTGGCGGTTCCTAATATTGTGGCCGTGTCTGGAGCTAAATAACCACTTTACCATGTTGTTCTTGTTTCAGTCAAGCATAAACCCTCACTTTCTTCCATTTACAAGCCGAGGATACTTCGTTAGATTCCCGAGCGCGGCTCTTATTAGACACGATGTTTGCTCGTCCTTTCATTGTGGCAGTTCCTAATATTGTGGCCGTGTCTGGAGCTAAATAACCACCTTACCATGTTAATCTTGTTTCACACTGAAATCAAGCATAAACCCTCACTTTCTTCCATTTACAAGCCGAGAATACTTCATTAAGTATTCGAGTTCAGCTCTTATTAGACACGATGTTTGCTCGTCCTTTCATTGTGGCTGTTCCTAATATTGTGGCCGTGTCTGGAGCTAAATAACCACTTTACCATGTTGTTCTTGTTTCAGTCAAGCATAAACCCTCACTTTCTTCCATTTACAAGCCGAGGTTACTTCGTTATATTCCTGAGCTCGGCTCTTATTAGACACGATGTTTGCTCGTCCTTTCATTGTGGCTGTTCCTAATATTGTGGCCGTGTCTGGAGCTAAATAACCACTTTACCATGTTGTTCTTGTTTCAGACAGAAATCAAGCATAAACCCTCACTTTCTTCCATTTACAAGCCGAGGATACTTCATTAGGTACCCGAGCTCGGCTCTTATTAGACACGATGTTTGCTCGTCCTTTCTTTGTGGCGGTTCCTAATATTGTGGCCGTGTCTGGAGCTAAATAACCACTTTACCATGTTGTTCTTGTTTCAGTCAAGCATAAACCCTCACTTTCTTCCATTTACAAGCCGAGGATACTTCATTAGGTAGCTCAGCTCTTATTAGACACGATGTTTGCTCGTCCTTTCATTGTGGCGGTTCCTAATATTGTGGCCGTGTCTGGAGCTAAATAACCACTTTACCATGTTGTTCTTGTTTCAGTCAAGCATAAACCCTCACTTTCTTCCATTTACAAGCCGAGGATACTTCGTTAGATTCCCGAGCTCGGCTCTTATTAGACACAATGTTTGCTCGTCCTTTCATTGTGGCAGTTCCTAATATTGTGGCCGTGTCTGGAGCTAAATAACCACCTTACCATGTTGTTCCTGTTTCAGACAAGCATAAACCCTCACTTTCTTCCATTTACCAGCCGAGGATACTTCATTAAGTACCCGAGATCAGCTCTTATTTGACACGATGTTTGCTCGTCCTTTCATTGTGGCGGTTCCTAATATTGTGGCCGTGTCTGGAGCTAAATAACCACCTTACCATGTTGTTCTTGTTTCAGACAGAAATCAAACATAAACCCTCACTTTCTTCCATTTACAAGCCGAGGATACTTCATTAGGTACCCGAGCTCAGCTCTTATTAGACACGATGTTTGCTCGTCCTTTCATTGTGGCGGTTCCTAATATTGTGGCCGTGTTTGGAGCTAAATAACCACCTTACCATGTTGTTCTTGTTTCAGACAGAAATCAAACATAAACCCTCACTTTCTTCCATTTACAAGCCGAGGATACTTCGTTAGGTTCCCGAGCTCAGCTCTTATTAGACACGATGTTTGCTCGTCCTTTCTTTGTGGCGGTTCCTAATATTGTGGCCGTGTCTGGAGCTAAATAACCACTTTACCATGTTGTTCTTGTTTCAGACAAGCATAAACCCTCACTTTCTTCCATTTACAAGCCGAGGATACTTCGTTAGATTCCCGAGCTCGGCTCTTATTAGACACGATGTTTGCTCGTCCTTTCATTGTGGCTGTTCCTAATATTGTGGCCGTGTCTGGAGCTAAATAACCACTTTACCATGTTGTTCTTGTTTCAGTCAAGCATAAACCCTCACTTTCTTCCATTTACAAGCCGAGGATACTTCGTTAGGTTCCCGAGCTCAGCTCTTATTAGACACGATGTTTGCTCGTCCTTTCATTGTGGCGGTTCCTAATATTGTGGCCGTGTCTGGAGCTAAAAAACCACTTTACCATGTTGTTCTTGTTTCAGTCAAGCATAAACCCTCACTTTCTTCCATATACAAGCCGAGGATACTTCATTAGGTACCCGAGCTCGGCTCTTATTAGACACGATGTTTGCTCGTCCTTTCAATGGAGCTGTTCCTAATATTGTGGCCGTGTCTGGAGCTAAATAACTACTTTACCATGTTGTTTTTGTTTCAGTCAAGCATAAACCCTCACTTTCTTCCATTTACAAGCTGAGGATACTTCATTAGGTACCCGAGCTCGGCTCTTATTAGACACGATGTTTGCTCGTCCTTTCATTGTGGCGATTCCTAATATTGTGGCCGTGTCTGGAGCTAAATAACCACCTTACCATGTTGTTCTTGTTTCAGACAGAAATCAAGCATAAACCCTCACTTTCTTCCATTTACAAGCCGAGGATACTTCATTAGGTACCCGAGCTCGGCTCTTATTAGACACGATGTTTGCTCGTCCTTTCATTGTGGCTGTTCCTAATATTGTGGCTGTGTCTGGAGCTAAATAACGACTTTACCATGTTGTTCTTGTTTCAGTCAAGCATAAACCCTCACTTTCTTCCATTTACAAGCTGAGGATACTTCATTAGGTACCCGAGCTCGGCTCTTATTAGACACGATGTTTGCTCGTCCTTTCATTGTGGCGATTCCTAATATTGTGGCCGTGTCTGGAGCTAAATAACCACTTTACCATGTTGTTCTTGTTTCAGTCAAGCATAAACCCTCAATTTCTTCCATTTACAAGCCGAGGATACTTCGTTAGATTCCTGAGCTCGGCTCTTATTAGACACGATGTTTGCCCGTCCTTTCATTGTGGCTGTTCCTAATATTGTGGCCGTGTCTGGAGCTAAATAACTACTTTACCATGTTGTTCTTGTTTCAGTCAAGCATAAACCCTCACTTTCTTCCATTTACAAGCTGAGGATACTTCGTTAGATTCCCGAGCTCGGCTCTTATTAGACACGATGTTTGCTCGTCCTTTCATTGTGGCGGTTCCTAATATTGTGGCCGAGTCTGGAGCTAAATAACCACTTTACCATGTTGTTCTTGTTTCAGTCAAGCATAAACCCTCACTTTCTTCCATTTACAAGCCGAGGATACTTCGTTAGATTCCTGAGCTCGGCTCTTATTTGACACGATGTTTGGTCGTCCTTTCATTGTGGCGGTTCCTAATATTGTGGCCGTGTCTGGAGCAAAATAACCACTTTACCATGTTGTTCTTGTTTCAGTAAAGCATAAACCCTCACTTTCTTCCATTTACAAGCCGAGGATACTTCATTAGCTACCCGAGATCAGCTCTTATTAGACACGATGTTTGCTCGTCCTTTCATTGTGGCTGTTCCTAATATTGTGGCCATGTCTGGAGCTAAATAACCACTTTACCATGTTGTTCTTGTTTCAGACAAGCATAAACCCTCACTTTCTTCCATTTACAAGCTGAGGATACTTCATTAGGTACCCGAGCTCAGCTCTTATTAGACCCGATGTTTGCTCGTCCTTTCATTGTGGCTGTTCCTAATATTGTGGCCGTGTCTGGAGCTAAATAACCACTTTACCATGTTGTTCTTGTTTCAGTCAAGCATAAACCCTCACTTTCTTCCATTTACAAGCCGAGGATACTTCGTTAGATTCCTGAGCTCGGCTCTTATTAGACACGATGTTTGCTCGTCCTTTCATTGTGGCTGTTCCTAATATTGTGGCCGTGTCTGGAGCTAAATAACCACTTTACCATGTTGTTCTTGTTTCAGTCAAGCATAAACCCTCACTTTCTTCCATTTAAAAGCCGAGGATACTTCATTAGGTAGCTCAGCTCTTATTAGACACGATGTTTGTTCGTCCTTTCATTGTGGCGGTTCCTAATATTGTGGCCGTGTCTGGAGCTAAATAACCACTTTACCATGTTGTTCTTGTTTCAGTCAAGCATAAACCCTTACTTTCTTCCATTTACAAGCCGAGGATACTTCGTTAGATTCCTGAGCTCGGCTCTTATTAGACACGATGTTTGCTCGTCCTTTCATTGTGGCTGTTCCTAATATTGTGGCCGTGTCTGGAGCTAAATAACCACTTTACCATGTTGTTCTTGTTTCAGTCGAGCATAAACCCTCACTTTCTTCCATTTACAATCCGAGGATACTTCGTTAGGTTCCCGAGCTCAGCCCTTATTTGACACGATGTTTGCTCGTCCTTTCATTGTGGCGGTTCCTAATATTGTGGCCGTGTCTGGAGCTAAATAACCACCTTACCATGTTGTTCTTGTTTCAGACAGAAATCAAGCATAAACCCTCACTTTCTTCCATTTACAAGCCGAGAATACTTCATTAAGTATTCGAGTTCAGCTCTTATTAGACACGATGTTTGCTCGTCCTTTCATTGTGGCTTTTCCTAATATTGTGGCCGTGTCTGGAGCTAAATAATGTGACCAAATATTAGAAACAATATATACAGGGTATTGTTTCGATTATCTTTGTTTGTATGTGTCTTAGTCAGCATTTTTTGTGCAAACCAATTTTCATAAACCTGTGGAGGATATACAGGTTGTTGTATACATTATTGTTTTAAAATTATTACTTTTTCCCTTTGTAAAATCGCAGTTTGACATCAATGTCCTGAGATTTCTAGACTGGAGACTGGACTAGACTTCCTTTTTATTGTCATTCAAATTTGAACTTTACAGTACAGATAAGAACAACATTTTGTTGCATTAGCTCGTTGTAGTGCAGGATAAAAGAGCAATAAGGTGCAGATATAAATAAATAGCACTTTAATGTCTTAAAATCCAATCATTTTCTAACAAATTAATTCATTTTCATCTAATTTATGCCTTGTTTCTCACAATACTATACATTATTTCCGGGTGTATATTTTCTCAATTTTTCTTTTGTCAAAATTCCAACAAAAAAGATGGCTTCTTGGAAAATTACGTATTTAACCCCATAAAATTGAGATGGTGACTTGTCCAGGGTGTACCCCGCCTTCCGCCCGATTGTAGCTGAGATAGGCTCCAGCACCCCCCACGACCCCGAAAGGGATAATCGCTAGAAAATGGATGGATGGATAAAATAATCACTTATTCACTTATAATTACAAACTTTTTTTTAACCTAAAGTTACCACTTTGTTCTTGGAATATTATGACATAATCCTTGTAAAATATAGAGTAGCATTAGTTAAATTATGACCTTTTCTTCCAAAATGACCACTTTATTCTTGTAAAATTCGGATTTAAGAATAATTTTTTAAACATTTGTTTATTGAGTTTTAAGATATTTACAATTTTACCAGTACAATCACATTTAAAATGTTCTTTTTTTCCCCCCAAACCTTATCCTCTTAAAATTTGGACTTTCTTCTTTTAAATCAATAACTTCATTTTTGGTTGAATTACAACTTTACTCTCACAAAAATGTTTCCTTTCAAAATCACCACTTTATTCTAGTAAACATTTTTTTTTTTTTTGCAATATTACAACCAGTTTAATGTACATTTACGATCATTACTGTCGTGAAATTAAAAATGTTTCTTCTAATTTTACGATCAAAATTACAACTTTTTTTTTCGTAAAATCACCACTTTATTGTCTTTAATTACAAACTTTTATTCCCGCATAAAAATTACACTTTATTCTTGGAAATTACTGACTTTTTTCATGTAAAATTACTACTTTTTTTTGGTAATATCATGACTTTAGTGAGTGTATAAAGTATTTGGGTAGGTACTGATGATGTAAGCTTTGAAACATGCAGTTTGTATAATACAAATAAAATTGTAATCTCTGGAAATTATGATTTTTTCTTATAATAGTACAATCTAATATTTGTGAACGTACTGCTTTTCCTATTACGACTTTTTCTTGTAATTCTGCAACCTAATTTGTGTGAAATTACAACTGTACCCTCACAAAACTACGACTTTCCTCTCTAAAATTACCTCTCTTTTCTCATAAAACCCCACCTAAAATTACTACTTTATCTTCTTAAAATTTGGACTTTCTTCTTTTAAATCAATAACTTCATTTTTGGTCGAATTACAAGTTTACTCTCACAAAAAATATGTTTCCTTTCAAAATCACCACTTTATTCTCATAAACATTTTTTTATTTTTATTTTTATTTTTATTTTTATTTTTATTTTTATTTTTATTTTTATTTTTATTTTTATTTTTATTTTTATTTTTATTTTTATTTTATTTATTTATTTATTTGCAATATTACAACCAGTTTAATGTGCATTTACGATCATTACTGTTGTGAAATTAAAAATGTTTCTTCTAATATTACGATCAAAACTACAACTTATTTTCCGTAAAATCCCCACTTTATTGTCTTTAATAACAAACTTTTATTCCTGCGTAAAATCACACTTTATTCTTGGAAATTGCTGACTTTTTCCCTGTAAAATCACTACTGTTTTTGGTAATATCATGACTTTAGTGAGTGTATAAAGTATATGTGTAGGTACTGATGATGTAAGCTTTGAACCACGCTGTTTGAATGATAATAATAATAAATAGAACTAAAATTATAATCTCTAGATTCACTTTAACTTTATTTTCGTAAACAATTATTTTTTTGCAATATTACAACCAGTTTAATGTGGATTTACGATCATTACTGTCATGAAATTAAAAATGTTTCCTCTAATATTACCACTTTATTGTTTTTAAATACAACCTTTTATCCCCCCGTAAAATTACACTTTATTCTTGGAAATTTCTTACTTTTTTCCTGTAAAATCACAACTTTTTTTTTGGTAAAATCATTGTCAGGGTGTGTAGGTGACGAACCCCAAGATGCAGAGATGGCAGGCTTTGTCCAGGAAAACATGATTTAATTTAACACTATAGCAAAAAAAAACAAACAAAAGGGTACAAACAAAAGGAGAACAAACTTGGCTATGAACTAAAATAGCACAAAATAGTGATGGGTCCGGCAACACCGATGCATCGGCGCATGCGTCGAGCTCATAGAGCAAAACCCTGTGTCGGTGCGCGTACCGCTTTTAGAAAGTCACGTGACCGATCATGAGCTGTTTTGGTCACGTGACCGATACGCCAACTGTGTCGCACTGACGCCTCCTCTGTGCCCTGTGAGCGGCTCTTTTCTACAGCCCGAGAAATAATAACTAAGAGAAATCGTCTAAAATGTAATACGTCGGAAAAACTTTTTTTTTTTTTTTTAATAAAAATGTGTAAAAAAATTACATTAAAACAATTCCCAGTCCACAATCATCCACAACACGTTCTCTTAGATTTCCATGTTATGATACATGTTCACATTATTTATTGACTGTATCTAAAAAAGATAGAAATATATTTTTATTTAAATGAAGATATGAAATAATCCTAAATGAAATACAATGACTTGGTTTATATTATTGTATATACTAGGGCAGGGGTCACCAACGCGGTGCCCGCGGTCACCAGGTAGCCCGTAAGGACCAGATCAGTCGCCCGCTGGCCTGTTCTAAAAATAGCTCAAAGAGCAGCACTTACCAGTGAGCTGCCTCTATTTTTTAAATTTGATTTATTTACTAGCAAGCTGGTCTCGCTTTGCTCGACATTTTTAATTCTAAAAGAGACAAAACTCAAATAGAATTTGAAAATCCAAGAAAATATTTGAAAGACTTGGTCTTCACTTGGAATAAGCGGTAGAAAATGGATGGATGGATGGGTCTTCACTTGTTTAAATAAATTCATTTATTTTTTACTTTGCTTCTTATTACTTTTAGAAATACAATTTTAGAGAAAAAATACAACCTTAAAAATGATTTTAGGATTTTTAAACAAATATACCTTTTTACCTTTTAAATTTCATCCTCTTCTTTCCTGACAATTTAAATCAATGTTCAAGTAAATTTATTTATTTTCTATTGTAAAGAATAATAAATATTTTAGCTTCTGTTTTTTCGACGAAGAATATTTGTGAAATATTTCTTCAAACTTGCTATGATTAAAATTCAAAAAAAATATTCTGACAAATCTGGAAAGTCTGTAGAATCAAATTAAATCTTATTTCAAAGTATTTTGAATTTCTTTTAAAAAATTTTGTTCTGGAAAATCTAGAAGAAATACTGATTTGTCTTTGTTAGAAATATAGCTTGGTCCAATTTGTTAAATATTCTAACAAAGTGCAGATTGGATTTTAACCAATTTAAAACATGTCATCAAAATTCTAAAATGTATCTTAATCAGGAAAAATTACTAATGATGTTCCATAAATTATTTTTTTTATTTTTTCAAAAAGATTCAAATTAGCTAGTTTTTCTCCTTTTTGTCGGTTGAATTTTGAATTTTAAAGAGTCGAAATTGAAGATAAACTATGTTTCAAAATTATATTTTAATTATTTTCGTGTCTTCTCCTCTTTTAAACCGTTCAATTAAGTGTTTTTTTCATCATTTATTCTCTACAAAAAACCTTCCGTAAAAGGAAAAAAAAAATGTACGACGGAATGACAGACAGAAATACCCATTTTTTTATATATATAAATTTATTTATTTAGGTACTCTTGTTTAAATCACACTTACGTGTAACTTACAAATGACAATGTATTTATTTATTTAAGTGTGTATCAAACTGGTAGCCCTTGGCATTAATCAGTACCCAAGAAGTAGTTTTTGGTTTCAAAAAGGTTGGTGACCCCTGTACTAGGGCATCAAATCAGTGTCAGTTGAGTCGGTCCATAGGTTGCCTGTAGGGATTTTTAATGTCCAGCAGATGTCAGTATTTAGTGACACAGTATCGACACAGTATCAATACAGTTTTGCAATGTGTCGAAACGCTTCATGACGCCTCATCAACCCATCACTAACGACAAGTATTATGACAGGTAGTAGTGACATGGACAATGACAGGTAGACACTACAATAATCCAGCAGTGACTGGAGGGCAGGGCAGGTATAAATAGCAGCTGGCTGATTGACACCAGGTGTGGCCAGGTGCCAATCAGCCACAGCTGAGGGGACAAAGCACTCAGGGAGATAATCAGGAAACAACCAAAATAAGAGCGCTGACAGGAAACAAAGACAAACGCAGAAGAAAAACTAAAACATGACCAATCATGACTTGAGTGAGTGTAGAAAGTATTTGTGTAGGTATTGATGATGTCAATTTGGCCTAGTTTTCACCACATTGTCAAGTCTATTTCTTGCTCCTCTCTTGCGGCTCCTCACTTTTGAAGGTCACTTGCAACGGTACAAAAGTTGTGGTGAAAAATAATGATGCATGTTTTATCATCTCAGCTGCTCTGGCCCACGACTGCCAAAAAGTCCAAGAAAAGAAGCGAGCTTTCCCCCCCGTTTGGGCTCCGCGAGGGTGACGTCACTCCCCAGTGAGCGACGCCGTCCAAAAGCGACCCACGGGCCATTTGAGAGATCTGTAACTCTGACTCACTTTAAATTGAGCTGAAAATATCGCACCGCATACATCTATAAAGCCTTTTGAAGGATCCCGCCTCCTCTTTGGAGTGGTGGTGTTTGCACAGCCTGACCTTCTGGCCCGCCCGTGTACCCGTGACTCTCCGACAAAGCCTGTTGACTTTGACATGACTTTTGTCTTTTCATCTTGTCCACACTGCAAAAACTGCAACCTAAGTAAGATGAAATATGTCAAATAAGGGTGATATTTGCTTCTTTTCTGTCTGATAAGATCATTCTTCTCACTAAGCAGATTTTATGTTAGTGTTTTACTTGTTTTAAAGGGGAACATTATCACCAGACCTATGTAAGCGTCAATATACAGGTAAAAGCCAGTAAATTAGAATATTTTGAAAAACTTGATTTATTTCAGTAATTGCATTCAAAAGGTGTAACTTGTACATTATATTTATTCATTGCACACAGACTGATGCATTCAAATGTTTATTTCATTTAATTTTGATGATTTGAAGTGGCAACAAATGAAAATCCAAAATTGCGTGTGTCACAAAATTAGAATATTACTTAAGGCTAATACAAAAAAGGGATTTTTTAGAAATGTTGGCCAACTGAAAAGTATGAAAATGAAAAATATGAGCATGTACAATACTCAATACTTGGTTGGAGCTCCTTTTGCCTCAATTACTGCGTTAATGCGGCGTGGCATGGAGTCGATGAGTTTCTGGCACTGCTCAGGTGTTATGAGAGCCCAGGTTGCTCTGATAGTGGCCTTCAACTCTTCTGCGTTTTTGGGTCTGGCATTCTGCATCTTCCTTTTCACAATACCCCACAGATTTTCTATGGGGCTAAGGTCAGGGGAGTTGGCGGGCCAATTTAGAACAGAAATACCATGGTCCGTAAACCAGGCACGGGTAGATTTTGCGCTGTGTGCAGGCGCCAAGTCCTGTTGGAACTTGAAATCTCCATCTCCATAGAGCAGGTCAGCAGCAGGAAGCATGAAGTGCTCTAAAACTTGCTGGTAGACGGCTGCGTTGACCCTGGATCTCAGGAAACAGAGTGGACCGACACCAGCAGATGACATGGCACCCCAAACCATCACTGATGGTGGAAACTTTACACTAGACTTCAGGCAACGTGGATCCTGTGCCTCTTCTGTCTTCCTCCAGACTCTGGGACCTCGATTTCCAAAGGAAATGCAAAATTTGCTTTCGTCAGAAAACATGACTTTGGACCACTCAGCAGCAGTCCAGCTCTTTTTTTCCTTAGCCCAGGTGAGAAGCTTTTCGCGCTGTTTCTTGGTCAACAGTGGCTTGACACGAGGTATGCGGCAGTTGAAACCCATGTCTTTCAAGCGTCTCTTGGTGGTGGATCTTGAAGCACTGACTCCAGCAGCTGTCCACTCCTTCTGAATCTCCCCCACATTTTTGAATGGGTTTTTTTTCACAATCTTGACCAGGGCGCGGTGATCCCTATCGCTTGTACACTTTTTGTGACCACAGTTTTTCCTTCCCTTTGCCTCTCCATTAATGTGTTTGGACACAGAGCTCTGAGAACAGCCAGCCTCTTCAGCAATAACCTTTTGTGTCTTTCCCTCCTTGTGCAATGTGTCGATGGTTGCCTTTTGGACAGCTGTCAAATCTGAAGTCTTCCCCATGTTTGTGTAGGCTTCAGAACTGGACTGAGAGACAATTTAAAGCCCTTTGCAGGTGTTTTGAGTTAATCAGCTGATTAGTTTGTGGCACCAGGTGTCTTCAAAATGTAACCCTTACACAATATTCTAATTTTGTGACACACGGAATTTTGGATTTTCATTTGTTGCCACTTCAAATCATCAAAATTAAATGAAATAAACATTTGAATGCATCAGTCTGTGTGCAATGAATAAATATAATGTACAAGTTACACCTTTTGAATGCAATTACTGAAATAAATCAAGTTTTTCAAAATATTCTAATTTACTGGCTTTTACCTGTATACCTTGATGTGGCAGAAAAAAGACCATATATTTTTTTAACCGATTTCCAAACTCTAAATGGGTGAATTTTGGCGAATTAAACGCCTTTCTATTATTCGCTCTCGGAGCGATGTTGTGACGTCACATCGGGAAGCAATCCGACATTTTCTCACTTTCGTCGGTGTGTTGTCGGAGGGTGTAACAACATGAACAGGGACGGATTCAAGTTGCACCAGTTGGCCCAAAGATGCGAAAGTGGCAAGAAATTGGACGAAATTTGTTCAAAATACGAGGGTGTGGGGAAAGCCGACGAAAATGGTCAGTCGTTTGTTCCGCACACTTTATCGACGAAAGCTATGCTACGACAGAGATGGCAAGAATGTGTGGATATCCTCAAAGCAAATTCTGACATCAACTCCAAAACTGGACGGATCAGCTTTCAGGAAAAGAGAGCGGATGAGGGTATGTCTACAGAATATATTAAATGATGAAAACTTTATTCATTACTCGCGGTTTTACGTAAATTATTATACATAAACTGTGTTTACCAATAATTTAGCTTAAAAACATTTATTTTTTTCAATCATTCGAGTACATTCGGGTAGTCTTGTGTAATGCAGTATTTTGTGTCTATTTAGGTATGGTTAACCTGAGTGCTGAAATCGTGGAAAAATATATATTCTTAGCTGTCTGCACTCTCAAAGTGCATGTTGTTGTATTTCATATGCTGTAAACCTAGTTCATAGTTGTTAGTTTCCTTTAATGCCAAACAAACACATACCAATCGTTGGTTAGAAGGCGATCGCCGAATCCGTCCTCGCTTTCTCCCGTGTCGCTGGCTGTCGTGTCGTTTTCGTCGGTTTCCCTTGCATACGGTTCAAACCGATATGGCTCAATAGCTTCAGTTTCTTCTTCAATTTGGTTTTCGCTACCTGCCTCCACACTACAACCATCCGTTTCAATACATGCGTAATCTGTTGAATCGCTTAAGACGCTGAAATCCGAGTCTGAATCCGAGCTAATGTCGCTATAGCTTGCTGTTCTATCCGCCATGTTTGTTTGTGTTGGCTTCACTATGTGACGTCACAGGAAAATGGACGGGTGTATATAACGATGGTTAAAATCAGGCACTTTGAAGCTTTTTTTAGGGATATTGCGTGATGGGTAACATTTTGAAAAAAACTTCGAAAAATAAAATAAGCCACTGGGAACTGATTTTTAATGGTTTGCTAGGTGTCCAAAACACACCTAGCAATGGTGCACAGGAAGGTGGGGAAGAAGAGGGGAAAAGGCGGCCAAAATGGTCAAAAGTCCCAATTGTGTCCAAAATACCTCCCCGGGTTGCAGTCTCACGAGTCCCACCGCCAGCCGCACAAGTCCCGGGATGCAAAAAATGTCCAAAACGCACCCAGCAAAGTCCCACGGGAAGTGGGGGAGAAAAGTGAGAAAAGTCGGCAAAAATGCCCAAAAATGTTCAAAATACCTACCCAGGTTCCAGTCCCTCAAGTCCAGCCGCCGGCTGCACAAGTCCCGGGATGCAAAAAATGTCCAAAACGCACCCAGCAAAGTCCCACGGTAAGTGGGAGAGAAAAGTGAGAAAAGTCGGCAAAAGTGCCCAAAAATGTTCAAAATACCTACCCAGTAGAGATGCGCGGATAGGCAATTTATTTCATCCGCAACCGCGTCAGAAAGTCGTCAACCATCCGCCATCCACGCGATGTAACGTTTGATCAGAACTGCACCCGCCCGCCATCCGCCCGCACCCGCCCGAAGTTTTATTTACGGAGGCAATAATTGAGCATGGATTTCCAATCGCACTGGCTGATCACATGGGACAGTTAAATGTTTGTAATGCAACCTTTAAAAATCATTACGCGGTGATCGCGGTCCCAAAAATAAACTTTTCTTGCATGATAATGTCCAGAAAAATTCGCTTTATATTACTATAGAGTCCTTTTAACGAATGAGTTTGATGGTTTATCACAAACCTTAAATGAAAGAAGTCCTTTGTTCTCCTGCACCATGCATGCACTTTGGCCTTGCTTCGTGTTTGGTGCGCAATCCTGTCGGCTGTATTTCACAGCACGACATACTGTTAAAAGTGTTTATACTATTTATGCTTTCAAGTCCAAGTTGAAGAAATCTTGTTAAATGTTGCCAGCATAACTACCAAAATACAGAAGTATGTCCTTAATATTTTTGAAGTGCTATTTCTGTTGAAAAGTTCAAATGATTACATTAGAGATGTGATGTGCCACTTTTCAAGTGTCTGATGGCTTAAATTAATTTTCATTAATTTTTCATATTTTGAATTATTTTGAAAGGCTTACAAAAAAACTACATTTGAATTGTAATTCCATGCTATTGACAGGACTATTAATTTTAATGAAGTTAGCTTACCATGTTTACAGTATGATAATTGTGATAGAAATGTGAATTTTAGGCACAGAATATTTTTTACAATTGAACAAGGCAGTAGATTATACAAGCTTGGACAGAAAGTTAATAATGACACCAATTTTTTTTTTTAATGGAATTGTTTAGTACTGTTTTACCATTTGTTTACTGTAAAAAGTGTTTATACTGTTTATACTTTCAATTAACAAATTGAAGTCTTGTGAAAGGTTGACAGGATAACTGGCATTAACTGTCAAAATAATTTCAAACTATTGAAGTTAGCTTACAGAATAAACATGTCAATCAACCCATATGATTTTTGCTGTAATATTTTTGTTTTGAAAAGTCACTGTGACTGATAGAAAAGTGATGGTTTTAGCAACATTTTAACCTGTCTGAATGCTAATAATCATTTTGCGTCGGGGGGCGAAGCCCTGAACCCTCCACCAGGACTTTGTCCTGGACCTACCGGGGCCTGCGGCTTTTGGACCCTGGCTACTAGGTTTTTCTGATTTCAAAAGTTGGCAGGTATGGTGAGGTTATAAAGCTTTTGCCTGTTAAAGAAAGGAGACTGATCCAATGCAGCACAGACTTTCGCGTGCCACGCTGTCACGACCCAGACGCACACCAGTGCGCAATCATATGGGAGCCGCGCTGAGCGCACCTCCAAGCGCGTCTCGCTGCCGGCGACGGCCAGGTATGGGCCCACGCTCCAGCGCCATCCATTTTCAGGGCTAGTTGATTCGGCAGGTGGGTTGTTACACACTCCTTAGCGGGTTCCGACTTCCATGGCCACCGTCCTGCTGTCTATATCAACCAGGGTGAGCCCCACCCCTTTCGTGAGCGCACTGCGCGCGGAGTGACCCCTTTTACGCGCCCCCGGCAACAGGGGTGGCGGGCAGGTAAGCTGCGCGGGCGGAGCGCGCGGAGTGACCCCTGTTACGAGCCCCCGGCCACGGGGGTGGCGGGCAGGTAAGCTGCTTACCTGCTGCGCGTGATGCCGGCCGCGGCGAAGGCGGACGAGGCGGGGTGTCGGTGCGGTGGGCGCGGTGGTGACCCTGGACGTGCGTCGGGCCCTTCTCGCGGATCGCCTCAGCTACGGCTCCCGGTGGGGCCCTCTCGGGGGAAGGGGCCTCGGTCCCGGACCCCGGCGAGGCGTCCCTTCTCCGCTCCGTAAAAGTGTCCATCTCTTTTCTTTTTTTTTCTTCTGTTGTGGCATATGCTGCAGGTGCCTGCTCGTTTTTCGTATGTGGGTAACAACATTTAACTATGTATATATATTTCCCAATTGGTTTAACTGCCACCCGCAAAAAAAAAAAAATAAATAAATAAATAAAATAAAAAAATCTAATTAATCCGCCCGACCCGACCCGCGCGCGGATAAAATCTTATTTTTTTTAATTTCATCCGCCCGATCCGCGGTTGTGCCCACAAACTGCGCATCTCTACTACCCAGGTTCCAGTCCCACATGGAGTAACCCACATGGACTCGAACCCGGGTGTGATTTTTGAACATTTTACCCACTTTTCTCACTTTTCTCGCCGCCTTCCCTTTGGACTTTGCTGGGCGCATTTTGGACATTTTGGGCATGCCGGCCGGCGGCGGGACTTGTGTCACTCGACCCTGGGTAGGTATTTTGAACATTTTTGGGACTTTTGCCGACTTTTCCCACTTTTATCCCCCCTCCCCGTGGGACTCAGGGAGGGGGGACATTTTGGGCATCCTGGGACTTGCGCGGCCATACATAAGATTTGATGTTAGAGTCTTTTACTTGTTTTAAGTGTTTTGGTCCTAAATGATCTCAGTAAGATATTACAGCTTGTTGCTGAGATTTGATGACCTATATTGAGTAAAACATGCTTGAAACTAGAATATCAAGTGTTGCAAAGCTGAGTCATCAACACTCACAAGTATAAAACTACTTTTTTAAAGTAACCATTTCTTACTTCAAGCAAGTAAAAAAAAAATCATGACTTTGACACAATTGTGTGCTGTTTTATTTTCAATGAAACAATAGAAAATACGTACTCATATAGTAGTACACTTGTTATTAGTGAGAATATACTTATTTTAAGCTATTTTTGGGTTCATTGAGGTTAACTAATTTTACTTGTTTTGTAAATTCTTGACAAGCCAAATGTTCTTGTTCTATTGACAGATAATTTTGCTTAGTTCAAATAAAATACCCCTAATTTTTTAATTTTTTAAAATTGTTTTTGAACACTGACTTTTTGCACGTGCATGAAGACAAAGATAGCAGACACCAGCAAACACATCACGGCTGCGGCCGCTAAGAGCTTAGAGCATCGCTGTATTTGCATCCTGGAAACTTGTGTACCACCTGGATGCTCTCCAGTGGTTTCTACGCAGCTCTTGCACCACAAGCAGCGTGTCATTACGCAACGGTGCGGTCGAACCCCAAGTGCACTTTGCATTTGTCTCTGGTGTTAAAGCCGTTCATTGTGGATGTTGTCATACACGCGCTCGTCGAGCTGGAGAAACCATAAATTGTGCCGTTTGCTGTTCATGGTCATGAGGAATGACGAATGACTGACTTGTATTGTCTGCGCTGTCATTTTTTCTTTTACTTAACGTCAACAATTCAGAGAAAAGAAGGATATACTTGCCTATTTACTCGACTTAAATGATGAAATAATGAATATTATATGGTGTACGATTAGGATGGGTATGTTTTTGTGTATAGTGCGTCGGGAAAATATTCACAGCGCTTCATTTTTCCCACATGTTAGAGCTGTATTCCAAAATGGAATACATTGTTTTTTTCCTCAGAATTCTACGGACAATACCCCATGATGTCCATGTGAAAATTGTTTTTTTCAAACATACAAAAAATAAACAATCACATGTACATAAGTATTCACAGCCTTTACTCAATACTTTGTTGATGCACCTTTGGCACCAATTACAGCCTCAGGTATTTTTTGAATACGATGCCACCATCTTGGCACACCTATCTTTGAGCACCTATCTTTGAGCTCCTCTCAAGCATCATCAGGTTGGTTTTTATCCAGCATGTCTCTGTACATTGCTGCGTTCATCTTTCCCTCTAGTCAGGGAGGTGACCAAGAACCTGATGGTCACTCTGTCAGAGCTACAGCATTCTTCTGTGGAGAGAGGAGAACCTTCCAGAAGGACAACCATCTTTGCAGCAATCCACCAATCAGGTCTACATGGTAGAGTGGCCAAAAAGGAGGCATTTCTTATTAAATGGTTTTGTAAAATGCACCTGAAAGACTCTCAGACCATGAGAAACACAATCCTCTGGTCTAATGAGACAAAGATTGAAGTCTTTGGCATGAATACGAGACGTCATGTTTGGAGGAAACCAGGCAACACTCATCAACAGGCCAATACCATCCCTACAGTGAAACATGGTGGACTAGATGTGACCAATCCAAGTCTAAGACTAGATCTGACTGATATTAGTCTAGATCTGACCGATGTAAGTCTAAGACTAGATCTGACCAATCTAAGTCTATGAGCATGTACTGATTAAGCCTACTGATGTGTTGGCACCAGCTGCTAGACTAGATCTGACCAATCCAACTCTAGACTAGATCTGACCGATCTAAGTGTAGACTAGATCTGACCGATCTAAGTGTAGACTAGATCTGATCGAACGAAGGCTAAGACTAGATCTGACCGAACAAAGTCTAAGACTAGATGTGACCAATCTTAGTCTAAGACTAGATCTGACCAATCTAAGTCTAAGACTAGATCTGACCAATCTACGTCTAAGACTAGATCTGACCAATCTAAGTCTAAGACTAGATCTGATTAATCTAAGTCTATGAGCATGTACTGATTAAGCCTACTGAGGTGTTGGCACCAGCTGCTAGACTAGATCTGACCAATCCAACTCTAGACTAGACCTGACCGATCTAAGTGTAGACTAGATCAGACCGAACGAAGGCTAAGACTAGGTCTGACCGAACGAAGTCTAAGACTAGATCTGGCCAATCTAAGTCTAAGACTAGATCTGACCGATCTAAGTCTAGATCTGTCTGACCGATCTAAGTCTAGATCTGACCGATCTAAGTCTAAGACTAGATCTAACCAATCTAAGTCTAAGACTAGATCTGACCAATCTACGTCTAAGACTAGATCTGACCAATCTAAGTCTAAGACTAGATCTGATTAATCTAAGTCTATGAGCATGTACTGATTAAGCATACTGAGGTGTTGGCACCAGCTGCTAGACTAGATCTGACCAATCCAACTCTAGACTAGATCTGACCGATCTAAGTGTAGACTAGATCTGACCGAACAAAGGCTAAGACTAGGTCTGACCGAACAAAGTCTAAGACTAGATCTGACCAATCTAAGTCTAAGACTGGGTGTGACCAATCTAAGTCTAAGACTAGATGTGACCAAGACTAGATGTGAGCAATCTAAGTCCAAGACTAAATGTGACCAATCTAAGTCTAAGACTAGATGTGACCAATCTAAGTCTAAGATCATGAAGTGATGAAGTCTACTCAGATGAGAGTCCAAATGTCTTCCAAGGCAAAACCAAACAGTTCAGTTGCGATGGATGAAATGCTCTGAGATCACAATGAATGAGAACATTCAAAGACATATTTTTAATACATTTGCAAAATGAAAAGAAAACTGTTGACATTGTCATTATGGACTATTGTGTGTGTTTATTTGAGGACAAACATGGATTTATTCCATTTTGGAATAAGATTGTAACATAGCAGTGAAGCACTGTAAATGAAGTTTGTCTTCCAATAGCTGAAGATTCCAAGAGTCCGACTATGAACTCACAGTGGAACAGTCAGACATGAAACCTTGCTCCTCCTCCCATGGTGGCAGGAGGTGAGTAGAGTTCCTGCTGAGGGTTCTGCATAGGGAGGATAGATCCATCATGTCTGCTTTAAATATTACTAAAATATTATCATGGGCAGACAAACAGTTTTTTGAGACTCTTCACTGCGTATAGTTTCAGCTGTCACTTCAGCCTTTTTCCTCACAGCAGTCTCTGCAATCTAAAAACTGATCCATCAACATCTGGCCGTGTTTTGGCCTTGCACATGAAAACTATTTGTTTTCTGCACACAAGAATCTTTTACCAGGAGGCGAGGCTCCGGAAATGAAAAAAAAACTGTACTTCGCCCCAGAGGTGTAGCTCTCTTCTGGCAAAGGTAATGATCCTTTACCATGACTTTGACTTCCTCTATTTAGTCAAGTTTGATGTCTTCTCGGTGCTGCGTGAGAGCAGAGGACCTCGCTATTGCTTTCCAATCGTGTTCATTTGTTTATCAGCATCTTTTAGCCCAGGGGTGCTCACACTTTTTCTGCAGGCGAGCTACTTTTCAATTGATCAAGTCGTGGGGATCTACCTCATTCATATATATCATTTATATTTACTTATTTCTGAAATATCTGTTTTTGTTAACAAGTTAAAGGTGTTTAATGATAATGCAAGCATGTTTAACACATATAGTTAATACCGTTAATAAATTAAAGGTGTTTAATGATAATACAAGTATGTTTAATACATATAGTTAATATTGTTAACAAGTAAACGGTGTTTAAAGATAATGAAAGCATGTTTAACTCATATAGTTAATATTGTTAAAAAATTAAAGGTGTTTAATGATAATACAAGCATGTTTAATACATATAGTTAATATTGTAAACAAGTTGAAGGTGTTTAATGATAATACAAGCATGTTTAACACATAGTTAATATTGTTAAAAAATTAAAGGTGTTTAATGATAATACAAGAATGTTTAATACATATAGTTAATATTGTTAACAAGTTAAAGGTGTTTAAAGATAATACAAGCATGTTTAACACATATAGTTAATATTGTTAATAAGTTAAAGGTGTTTAAAGGTAATACAAGCATGTTTAACACATATAGTTAATATTATTAATAAGTTAAAGGTGTTTAAAGATAATACAAGCATGTTTAACACATAGTTAATATTGTTAATAAATTAAAGGTGTTTAAAGATAATACAAGCATGTTTAACACATATAGTTAATATTGTTAACAAGTAAAAGGTGTTTAATGATAATACAAGCATGTTTAACACATAGTGAATATTGTTAAAAAATGAAAGGTGTTTAATGATAATACAAGAATGTTTAATACATATAGTTAATATTGTTAACAAGTTAAAGGTGTTTAAAGATAATACAAGAATGTTTAATACATATAGTTAATATTGTTAACAAGTTAAAGGTGTTTAAAGATAATACAAGCATGTTTAACACATATAGTTAATATTGTTAATAAGTTAAAGGTGTTTAAAGATAATACAAGCATGTTTAACACATATAGATTCCTTTCTTTCATGAAGACAAGAATATAAGTTGGTGTATTACCTGATTCTGATGACTTGCATTGATTGGAATCAGACAGTGGTGCTGATAACGTCCGCATTTTCTAATGGAGGAGAAAAAAAAGTCCTCCTTTCTGTCCAATACCACATGAAAGTGGTTGGTTTTTGGCATCTTATTTGTCCAGCTTCCGTACTCCTTTGTATACACTTTACAAGAAATACATTGTCGGCAAACTCCGTAGCTTGCTAGCTTGTGCACGCCAGCTTTCTGAGACTCTTATTTTGTTAGCGCAACTGTGCAACTGTGCAGTCGGTCTTTGGAGTTTTGACGACAGGTACGGCGCCAGAGTCTGTTGAAATAAAGTGTTTCTCGCCTTCCAGTCGGTAATTTTAATGAGCTGGCAGCAGCCAGCGTCATCTCAGAAGACCCTCGGGTGCCGTGAATGTCAATCAAGTGACGAAAGTGACGTCATAGTGAAGATTTATGATCGCTCATTTTTAGGACTATTTTTTTTAAATGCCTGGCTGGTGATCGACTGACACACCCTCCGAGATCGACCGGTAGATCGCGATCGACGTAATGAGCACCCCTGCTTTAGCCTTTTTATTTTTTTGAGATGGAAACAGATGCAAATGAGATCTCTGTTCAATTCACTTCAATTAAAGACGGCGTTTCTTTTATAAAAAAGAACAAGGAAAGAAGAAAAATGTTCAAGGTCAAGACACCACAAAAAGTCAACAGTTTTGGACAAGTTTCAGAGGTCTCACACTTGGGTGTTGGAAATGTGTTTCCAATATCTACACTGCAAAAAGTCAGTGTTCAAAAACAAGAAAAAAAATATACAAAAATGAGGGGTATTTTATTTGAACTAAGCAAAATTATCTGCCAATAGAACAAGAAAATTTGGCTTGTCAAGACTAAGACTAGATGTGACCAATCTAAGTCTAAGACTAGATGTGTCTAATCTAAGTCTAAGACTAGATGTAACAGTCTAAGTCTAAGACTATATGTGACCAATCTAAATCTAAGACTAGATGTAAAATTCTAAGTCGAAGACTAGATGTGACCAATATAAGTCTAAGACCAAATGTGACCAATCTAAGTCTAAGACTAGATGTGACCAATATAAGTCTAAGACCAAATGTGACCAATCTAAGTCTAAGACTAGATGTGACCAATATAAGTCTAAGACCAAATGTGACCAATCTAAGTCCAAGACTAGATGTGACCAATATAAGTCTAAGACCAAATGTGACCAATCTAAGTCTAAGACTAGATGTGGCCAATCTAAGTCTAAGACTAGATGTGGCCAATATAAGTCTAAGACTAAATGTGACCAATCTAAGTCTAAGACTAGATGTGGCCAATCTAAGTCTAAGACTAGATCTGACCAATCTAAGTCCAAGACTAGATGTGACCAATCTAAGTCTAAGACTAGATGTGAGCAATCTAAGTCTAAGACTAGATGTGACCAATCTAAGTCTAAGATTAGATGTGAGCAATCTAAGTCTAAGACTAAATGTGACCAATCTAAGTCTAAGACTAGATGTGAGTAATCTAAGTCTAAGACTAGATGTGAGCAATCTAAGTCTAAAACTAGATGTGGCCAATCTAAGTCTAAGACTAGATGTGGCCAATCTAAGTCTAAGACTAGATCTGACCAATCTAAGTCTAAGACTAGATGTGACCAATCTAAGTCTAAGACTAGATGTGACCAATCTAAGTCTAAGACTAGATGTGGCCAATCTAAGTCTAAGACTAGATGTGACCAATCTAAGTCTAAGACGAGATGTGGCCAATCTAAGTCTAAGACTAGATGTGAGCAATCTAAGTCTAAGACTAGATGTGGCCAATATAAGTCTAAGATTAAATGTGACCAATCTAAGTCTAAGACTAAATGTGACCAATCTAAGTCTAAGACTAGATGTGGCCAATCTAATTCTAAGACTAGATGTGACCAATCTAAGTCTAAGACGAGATGTGGCCAATCTAAGTCTAAGACTAGATGTGGCCAATCTAAGTCTAAGACTAGATGTGGCCAATATAAGTCTAAGATTAAATGTGACCAATCTAAGTCTAAGACTAAATGTGACCAATCTAAGTCTAAGACTAGATGTGAGTAATCTAAGTCTAAGACTAGATGTGAGCAATCTAAGTCTAAAACTAGATGTGGCCAATCTAAGTCTAAGACTAGATGTGGCCAATCTAAGTCTAAGACTAGATGTGACCAATCTAAGTCTAAGACTAGATCTGACCAATCTAAGTCTAAGACTAGATGTGACCAATCTAAGTCCAAGACTAAATGTGACCAATCTAAGTCCAAGACTAAATGTGACCAATCTAAGTCTAAGACTAGATGAGACCAATCTAAGTCTAAGACTAGATGTGAGCAATCTAAGTCTAAGACTAGATGTGACCAATCTAAGTCTAAGATTAGATGTGAGCAATCTAAGTCTAAGACTAAATGTGACCAATCTAAGTCTAAGACTAGATGTGAGTAATCTAAGTCTAAGACTAGATGTGAGCAATCTAAGTCTAAGACTAGATGTGAGTAATCTAAGTCTAAGACTAGATGTGGCCAATCTAAGTCTAAGACTAGATGTGGCCAATCTAAGTCTAAGACTAGATCTGACCAATCTAAGTCTAAGACTAGATCTGACCTGATTTGTGCCTGAAAATCTTTTTCAGGATTAAAATTTGTGTTCTTGTTCCATGTCAGTGGAGGTTAGCTCTTTTTGGGAATGGCGCTGACTCTTTGGAAACAACACAATCTTAAGCCCTGCTCCACTGTCACTATGCGACGGCGTCCCAAAACAGCAAAACACTAGTCATAGACCAATCTAAGTCTATGACTAAATGTGACCAATTTAAGACTAGATTTGACCAATCTAAGTCTAAGATTAGATGTGACCAATCTAAGACTAGATGTGAGCAATCTAAGTCTAAGACTAGATGTGAGCAATCTAAGTCTAAGACTAGATGTGACCAATCTAAGTCTAAGACTAGA